>NC_037678.1:54809395-54964086 GCF_003255815.1 Theropithecus gelada
GCCCTGGGCGCCAACAGGTGCTCCAGGAATGTCCGGTGCCATTTATCACCCTCATCACCTGCTGCGAGGGCTCGTCCCATCATGCAAACCCCATGAGCGTGAAGTGAGGGGACATGTGCAGGATCTAGTGTACTGGTGGGTGACGTAAGTAAAGTAATAGTAACCACAGGATGATATTAACAACCCATATTAGTGCTACCAGCAGCCTCATCTGCCTGCTTCTCTGGGCCCAGGATTGTCTGCAAACTCCCAGGAGCTGGTCCTGAGTGGGTCAGAAGAAAGGTCTGAGGTTATGGGAAGGAGCAGCTTGCCCAGCTCATGGCCTGTTTTGTGCATTGGGAGTCCCTGTCCCCACAGCTGTCCCCCAGGGCCTGCTCCCAGGTGGGCTCGGAAGACCCCAGGGCTGCATGGCTTTAGGCCAGGGTTCTGCTGGGTGCTGTGTGTCTGTGGGAGTGACGCCCCCACTGCACAACCCTCTTGTCCTGCCAGCTGCTGGACACACAGGGCACAAACCCTGAGACCACGACCTCTGCAGGTCCTGGGAGGCAGAAGTTGCAGTGAACCAAGATTGCACCATTGCACTCCAGCCTGGGTGACAAAGTGAGACTCTATCTCAGAAAAAGAAACAGACATTTATATGAGACAGTCTGTAGAGATTTGGAATACAACATGATCCATCATGTGGAGTTTTTTACAGAGAATTAATTGTTTCAGTTCAGTGTCAAGGGACTTAAACTCCTCTCTTCACTAGAATTTTCCAGACCGCTAAGGGGACATATGTAATAGTCACCTGCATCACGTGTAATCAGGGGCCCATATGAAGAAGTGAAAGGTTCCTTTCTTCCATGATTGTTTTTGGTGAATTTAGCAGTTTTGTATTCATCATTCAAAATGCATAGGCCAGGAGAATGCCCAGTACCCGCGGCTGCCCACCCTCCCACCGCAACTAACATAAGCCGGCAAGCAATGGCTGTTGATAAGGACACAACGGTCATCATCACATTTTAGGGGTTTTTGTTTGTGTGTGTGTGTTGTTTGTTTGTTTGTTTGTTTGTTTTGAGACGAAGTCTCACTCTGTTGCCCAGGCTGGAGGGCAGTGGCACCATCTCAGCTCACTGCAACCTCAGCCTCCCAGGTTCAAGCAATTATCATGCCTCAGGCTCCCCGAGTAGCTGGGATTACAGGCGCCCGCCACCACACCCAGCTAATTTTTGTAATTTTAGTAGCAATGGGGTTTCGCTATGTTGGCCAGGCTGGTCTTCAACTCCTGGCCTCAAGTGATCTGCCCACCTCGGCCTCTCAAAGTGCTGGGATTGCAGGTGTAAGCCACCACATGCAACCAACATTTCAGGGTTGGTTGTTTGTGTTAAAGACAGGGTCTCTCTCTGTTGCCCAGGCTGAATGCAGTGGTGTGATCACGGCCCACTACAGCCTCAACCTCCCAGGTTCAAGCGATCCTCCTGCCTCATTCTCCTGAGTAGCTGTGAATACAGGCGCATGCCACCACGGCTAATTTTTGTATTTTTTGTAGAGATAGGGACTTGCCACGTTGCCAGGGCTGGTCTCAAACTCCTGGGCTCCAGCGATCCATCCACCTTGGCTTCCCAAAGTGTTGGAATTACAGACAATCCAGTTTTTTAAAAAATCAAAAAAGCATGACTGGATACAATCAGGATTTCAGCAGAAGCAGAAAATACGGGAATGTCAGTGAGCAAATAAGTGCAGAGAGAACAGGGGATGAGAAGAGGAATGTGGGAAGATAGGAAGCACTGGGCAGAGATGAGAATGGGGATGGGCTGGGGATTAGGTCTGGAGTGCAGGCTACAGTCAGGAAACCGAAAGCTGCCCAAAGTATTAAGATTGCCCAAACCAGAAGCACATGAGGCAATTTTCAAGAGAGTAAGGAGCAAGAGATCATTAAACTCACTTACCAGGAGAGACAAGAGACCGTGGGAGTAATTTAATGAGAGAGGCCTTGACACTGCAAAAAAATCTAAATTCATTCTTTGCCTGACTGTTCACCAGGGAGGAGGAGGAAGCTGTTGCCTTCAGAAACCATAATACATTTTTTCTTACTGAGGCAAAATTTACAGAGAGGAAGAGATGGGAAAAAGAAGAAACTGGGGTGATGGGAAATGGAGCTGATTTATTCTTGGTGCTGGAGCGGCAGTTTCTCTAACACAGATAAACTTTAAAAACCAGCTCAGACCCATCCCTTGAGCCCTCGCTGGTCCCTCTCCACAGGTCCCAGCCCATTCAGAGTTTTCAAGGCAGCTGCCAGGCTACTGTCAGCTTCCTGGGACCTGTGAGCCCCTCTTCGCCCAAGCTGGCAGAATCCCTCCAACTCATGGCTCCGTGAGATCTGAGTGCCTGCCTCCACTGACCGATTCCCTGGGTGGATTTTCTTCTGGTGGTCAGAAACATATATCAATCTTTTCCAGATTTCTGGCATTACATTCTGTCATTTGGAGTACAGCTGATTCTTGAACAATGTGGGAGTTAGGGGCACCAAATCCCATGCAGTCAAAAATCCCCATATAACTTTTGACTCTGCAAAACTTAACTACTGATAGCCTACTGTTGACCAGAAGCCTTACTGATAACATAAACAGTTTTCGTATGTTAAATGTATCATATACTGTATTACCACAATAAAGTCGGCCAGAGCAAAGAAAAAGCTATTAAGAAAATCATAAGGAAGGGAATATACATTTACTCTTCATTGAGTGGAAGAGTGGAAGTGGGTCATCATAAAAGTCTTCATCCTTGTCTTCTTCACATTGAGTAGGCTGAGGAGTGGGAGGAGGAAGAGGAGGGGTTGGTCTAACTGTCTCGGGGTGGCAGAGGCAAAAGAAAATCTACATATACGTGGTCTCTGGCAGTTCTAACCTGCGTTGTTCCAGGATCCATTGTATTTGTTACCCAGTGGGATGAAATTAAGACAAATTAAACACAGGTAAGTCCCATTTCAAGAAGTCCAATACATAAAAATCTGCCCATAGAATACTCAAATGAAACAAATGAAAGAGACCCAAGGCTTTTTGGATCCAATTTCCTCAACACTGAAGAGGAGAATGTGGCCCTCCGAGAGGCATTCAGTTAGACTCTGTGTGTACTGGGATTGCTGTTTCTTTAGCTAGGGTCTGGGCACAGGTGTGTGTACCTGGTGAGGATTAATTGAAATGTACTCTTATGATCTGGCCACGTTTCTCCTTTTCTTCTTCTTCTTCTTCTTCTTCTTCTTCTTCTTCTTCTTCTTCCTCTTCCTCTTCCTCTTCCTCTTCCTCTTCCTCCTCCTCCTCCTCCTCTTCTTCTTCTTCTTCTTCTCCTCTTCTTCTTCTTTTTTTTTTTTTAATAGAGATGAGGTCTCACTATGTTGCCCAGGCTGGTCTCAAACCCCTGACCTTAAGTAATCGACCCACCTCGGCCCTCCAAAGTGCTGGGGTTACAGGCGTGAGCCACCACTCCTGGCCTGGGCACTTTTCTTATGTATGCTATAATTCAATATTTTTTACTCCCAGTGGGATTTCGATTGAGGAAGAGCAAGGCTTTTTTTGTTTTGTTTTGTTTTTGAGCTGGAACCTCGCTCTGTTGCCCAGGTTGGAGTGCAATGGCACAATCTCGGCTCACTGCAACCAACGTCCTTGCACTCGGCATCCCAAAGTGCTGGCATTACAGGCGTGAGACACCGTGGCCGGCCTGAGCAAGGCATTTTTTAAAGGTGAGCCACCCCCCTGCGAGGGTGTTTGAGCCACTCCCTCAGGAACCACCCATTCCTGGTTCTTTCCCATGAGATTTCCTCCAGCCTCTGCTGCTCTGGCTTCCCCAGCTTCCCACTCCTGGCTCCCCTCCTACCCTCCGGCTTTGTCATGTCCCCTCCAGATCCCCCAAGGACCCTGCCTAGGCTGGCCCTCCCATCCCAGAGCCCCTGTGGCCCCCACTATCCTGGCTCAGGGAAGCCTCTGTCCCAGACAGGCCTCTCCTGGCCACCACCCCACGGTCCCTCCCCGAGATGGCACACGTACAAGTTCTTCGCAGACCCCATCAGAGCCCAGATTTCTTTGGTGAAGATGTGACTTTGCACAGATGAACCCAATCTCTTGAAATTTCATTTCTGGGCTGCATAACCCAGAGGCAGGGCAAAGCTAGCATCCAGACCCCCTGAAATTATTTAGAGAAGGAAAAGAAATCTTGGTCGGGCATGGTGGCTCACACCTGTAATCCTAGCACTTTGAGAGGCTGAGGCAAGCGGATCACATGAGGTCAGGAGTTCAAGACCAGCCTGGCCAATATTGAAAAACCCTGTCTCTACTAAAGACACAAAAATTAGCCGGAAGTGGTGTCACGTGCCTGTAGTCCAAGCTATATGGGAGGCTGAGATGGGAGAATCGCTTGAACCCAGGAGGCGGAGGTTGCAGTGAGACGAGATCATGCCATTACACTCTAGCCTAAGTGACAGAAAGAGGCTCTGTCAAAAAAAAAGAAAGGAAGGAAGGGAGGAAGGAAAGAAGGAAGGAAGGATCAATCTACCTTAGAGCCCAGGAAGAGAACAAGAACAGGCCAGGCGGACAGTGACCACTGGCATTCCCCGGTCAGTTTTCCACCCTGCGGCCTCCACGGTCTTTCTCCATCCAGCTCCACGCATGGTCACTCTACTGCGTAAAAACCCTCCAGCTCCTGAAATGGAAAACTACACTTCCAAAGCAGCGTGCTTCCATCACTAACTCCCCAAAAACTCACCTTCCACACCCTGTGCATATTCGATGCTGGCTCTTATCTTTAATTTCCTCTCCCCATTTTATCTTGGCTTATTTTGTTTTTCTTGTTTGTTTTTTTCCTATTTTTTAAGAACTCAGTACTTTTACCATCGCCCTTTTGAAACTCTGGAGCAATACAGGCGTTTAAGACTATAAATTTTCTTCTGAGTACAGCGCCAGCCGAGTCCCTCAGGGGCTGGTGTAAACTATTCTTGTTGTTTTCTAGAAACCCCATGCTCGTTTGGGTTTCTGCTTTGATCTGGGAGTTATCTGGGAGAGAATTCCCTCCCCAATAAAAGGCACTGTTCTCAGTGTCCCATCAATGCGCTTTGACAAATGGGTCTACTCAAGGAAACATCATCCCAATCAAGACAGACAGCATTCCTAGCAGGGCTATCTTCTATTTTATTTATTTACATATTTATTGAGACAGAGTCTGACTCTGTCACCCAGGCTGGAGTGCGGTGGCATGCGATCTCAGCTTACTACCTTTGTTTCCTGGGCTCAAATGAAAGCTCCCACCTCAGCCTCCAGAGTAGCTGGGGCCACAGGTACACGCCCCCACATCTGGCTAATTATTTGTATTTTTGGTAGAAATGGGATTTCTCCATGTTGGCCAGGCTCGTCTCGAACTCCTGAGCTCAAGTGGTCCGCCTGCCTCGGCCTCCCAAAGTGCTGGGATTACAGGCATGAGCCACCACATCTGGCCAGGGCTATCTCTTTACCATTTATTTTAATGTCATTTGTAATGATCAGAGTGTGGCCTATAACAATCTTTATTTTTAAAGTTTCATAAAGGTTTCTTTTGTATTCAAAGAAAGAAAAGAAGGGAATGATTTATTAAAAATTCTTAAGCATCAAATATCCTCACCCTTGTGTACATTTCCAACTCTGTTTCTGTATCCCTTCCATGAACTTCCTCTTCACTGCGCTCCTAACCTGGTCTATCCGTCCTTAAACTATAGCTGTAATCATGCCCCAAACACTCCCCCTCTTTCAATAGATTGCGAGTAGCTGAAAGGTCCTGAGGCCACATAGTTTCCATCTCTGTGTCCCTGCAGCTAGACCAGTGCTCAATGTGGCAGAGACGCTCCACCAACATTCACTGAGTACAGGTGAATTAAATACACCTGTGCCCTGGGGGACCCAGGCAGGAAGGCAGGTGGTTCAGAGAACCCTTCCTCTAGCTGCAGCCTCGTCTCTACCTTGGCTCCATTCACAGCAAGATATTTCAGATTCTTCTTCAAAGAGTCTGAATAATTAAGGGAAAACATTCTAACATTCACCTATTGCCTTCTCTGCCAAGCCCCAGTGGCTTGAAATAAGTAAATCATTTAAACCATCCCATCCTTGTGTCTCAGGGAAGGTGGTGATAGACAGGGAATCGATAGATTCAATCAAGGGAGTGAGAAGCATGCGGATAAAGGTCCCCAGCCAGGGCCTCGCTGGGGCCCTTGGGGCCGGAGATGCCTCGGAAATCCAATCAGGGCTCTTCACAGGGGACATCACCGCTGACCGTCACCGCATTCTTACCCCTGAGCTGACTGAGGCTCCCTGCCTAGAAACAGAGACACGTGGACTCAGGAAATAAAGACTCTAAGTCTCCACTTACCCCAGAGCTCAGACTCCGAGGGCTGTGCGGTGACCTGCTGGGAGGAAGGGACAGAGGCCACACTGGGGGTGGCACATGGGTGGGACCCGGTCCTGCCCGGCTGAATGTCCCCCATGCTTTTTCTTTTGCCTAGGCCACCTGGACTTTAAGGGCACTCACATGATGCCCTCATGCCCCAGCTTTCCAGCCCGGCAGCACCCTTGACTGTGGCTGCCAGGCTCTGTGCCATCTGGCCCCTGCCTGCTCTCCTCTTTCACTTCTTCTGCCTTCCTGTCTCACTGGCTTCTCTCTGCTCCTTTTTTTTTTTTTTTTTTTTTTTTTTTGAGACAGAGTCTCATTTTGTTGCCCAAGCTGGAGTGCAGTGGCTCAATCTCGGCTCAGTGCAACCTCTGCCTCCTGGGTTCAAGCAATTCTTGTGCCTCAGTCTCCCGGGTAACTGGGATTACAGGCGTGTGCCACCACACCAGGCTAATTTTTGTATTTTTAGTAGAGACTAAAAATAGTTAGGGTTTTGCCATGTGGGCCAAGCTGGTCTGGAACTCCTGGTCTCAAATGATCCTCCTGCCTCAGCCTCCCAAAGTGCTGGGATTATAGGTGTGAGCCACCACGCCCGGCCTTCTCCTACTTCTTTGGACCAGGGGCCTGCTTCTCCTGTCAAGCCTGTGTGATGCTAGCCCCCCTGCCTGGAAGGCTTTTCTTCAAGCCCCGCATCAGCCCTCCTAGCTTAGGAACTCCCGGAGGATAAACAAGAGATGATTTGACAGAGCAAACGGGGCTAGCAGTAAGATCGCTGAATCCTGTAGTGGTTCTTTGCCAATTCTTCAATCACCTCAAAGAAAACACCTCGATATGGTGCTGATGTGCCTTTAGCTCCTTTCCAGACCTTGCATTTTGTCCTTTTGAACAAAGAAAGGACAGGCCCCGGGCTTCCTGCAGAATGAAGCACCTCTGTTTAGGTTTATTGCTTTTAGTTCTACAGGCATCATCCTTTTGCAAGCAAGAGATGCTAGTTTTCTATGTACTCTGGTGATAGAGTTTTCCTTTTGAATTAAAGTTTCTTAGTAAAAACAAAAATGGTGTTGCTAAGCAACATACACTGATGTTAGAGTTGGCAGAAATGGCCAGAGGACCGGGGCATGGATGAAATCACACTCCTGGGTTGCTCCAAAGTGTTGAGTAGAATGTGCCTCTAGCAGCTGCTTGGGGATGTGGAACTTGGAGAGGTGAAAAGCAGAAGAAGCAGCCCACAATGTGGTTGGATGGAGGGACCCTTGCAGAAGCGAGAAGGGCAGCTGTGAGATGCAGAGTGGAGAATTCGACCTCAGCAGAGGCCAGAAAAAAGAGCTGGGAGGAGCAGGAAAAATGTCAGCTCCGTGAATGGCAGAAATCTTGACGATGATGATTTTGGACATCCCATGTGCCCAGGATTTAAACACTGGGGTCACAATAAGATTCTGTGGTCCTTTCAAGCCGGAATTGTTGGTCATGTGAACAAATTTGCAGTGAAAATAACAGCCACTGATAACTCAGGCAGGTCAGGTCCCCCCAGGCTATGGATAAACAGTCATGCCTGAGTCAGCCTCTTTCTTGAACTTTTTTTTCCAATTACCTGAGCCAATAAATCCACCTTCGCCTTAGACCATTGGGGTTTAATTTTTCATCACTTAGCAGACAAAATAATCTTAACTTACAGAAACCACAGAACATAGGTACAATTACTCTTCCATTTTACAGAAGAGGAAACTGAGGCCCCACCTCCTTCTGTCTTGATCCTTGGATTTTTGAGACTGTTGCCTTCCGCTTCATCCCAGACATCTGACCCCTGTTTCCTCCCATCCAAAGAGAAGAGAAAAAGAGACAATGTTCACACCCCACTGGCCATGTTTTGGTCACAAGGAGGCCTGGGAAATGTAGTCTGTATTCCAGGCAGCCGGCCTCGCTGCTGCCAGGAGGGATACTGAGGTCATCCAGCAGTCTCTGCCACAGCTGGGTAACCCCAGCCCTGTCCCTGTCCCCCATGGGGCAGGCTTGAGTGCAGGACAGAGGACCCGCAAGCCCCACACCAACCTGACAGGGCACCTTCATCACACGGCCTGGCCAGGTCATCCCCAGAGGAGGACAGCACTGAGGTCTGGGCAGGACCAAGGCTGTGGACAGGCCAGAGGGGAAAGGTATGAGCAGTGATGGGAGCAATATCCAAAAAGGCCCCACCCCTTTCCTGGGTGCCCAGGGAATCCCCGGGTCTCCATCAGTGCTGCAGGCTCCTTCCCGCATCAGGCACCTGAGACAGATGCTGTGGTGAGAAGACCCCGTGGTCAGTCACTCTTGCATTGGATGGGAAACTCCTCCCTTTGAATGAAATGCTAATTGTAGCCTCCATGTATGCAGTCTGTTACCTGCTAAAAATATGCTGTCTTATTCTTGTCTGCACAGGTGCAGCTGAGTTGGGGGAAATCATGCTGTTTTTAGCACTGGTGTAAGCAGACAACTGAATCCTAGATTTTGGGGACGGTGTCTGCCTGGGAACTTGTTTCTAGGAGTGTGACCAAAGTGAAGGGCCAGTCAGAGGAGGTGCCACAACCCCAGGGGCACAGCAGGGCAGCGCTAATGGTGGGAGGAAGCATCTTCCAACAGTGGTATCGGCCTCACAGTGGAGGCAGCCTCAGCTTCCAGGGCTGACAGACATGTGTCATCTTGGCAGGAGGGAGGCTATAAAACAGGCACTGGGGGAGCACAATGGGGCCCCCAATCCATCCAAGAAAGCCCAAAAACAGGGATGTTGGAATGGGATGGAGAGGAGAGGGTCCCGAAGACAGAGGAGGCAGGTATGGGGAAGGATTGAGAGATGTCATTCATTCATTCATCCATTCATTCATTTTACAAATATTTATGGAGTCCTACCACATGCCAGGCACTCTGCTAGGTTGCTGGGTTGAAAGGGACAGATAGATCGCTGCCCTCATCTTTATTACAATAATATTTCCACACATATTGAGCCAGAAACTGCCCAAGGCACTAGAGACACACATTGAACAAAAACCCCTTCCTGGAGCTAAAATTCTAATGGGGGAAGGGGGATCTGATGTCCCCTCTCCCGAGAACAAATGAACACGGAAATGATGACGAGTTGGGGACTCCCATGGGACCCTCCCATCCCTATCCCTGGGTCTCCAGTTCAGCCTTCGAGGGTCCAGGGGGTGTCAGCTTTCCCACCTGGCCACATCTGCTGCTCAGTTTGTCTCTCATGCTACTTAAAGGCTCAAACCAGCATCCTCAGCTCTGATGCGCCCCCTTACTCTGGTGGGAGCACAATCACAGGATGCAAGTAAACCAGATGTCGAGAAAGGTGAAGACCTCCCAGATCTAGACAAGAGGAATTAGTTGACTGAGCCAAATTTGCTCACAACACCTGCATGGGAAGCAGGTTCTCTGGGTTCAAATCCCAGCCCACTGCCTACCACTTACTAGCCATGTGACCTTGGGCAAGTTATTTAAACCTCTCTGTGCCTGAGCTGCCTCGTCTGTAAATTGAGGATAATGATAGTTCCTGTTACATAGGATTATCAGACAAGTTAAGGCAGAAAATACTAGTGAAGTGCTCAGTGCGCCGTCTGCCCATGGGAGGCGAGGGTTTAAAATGTTAGGCATCATCACCCTCATTATGGTTGCATTGAATTTTATATTGATTATTGCCTTTATATTGACTAGTTCTTACTATTACTGACTGGTTTTATATTGAATGTCATATGGCATCTGATCACATTCTCACGACCTTCATTCCTGGCCCCACAGTGTCATGTGTTTGTTATAATGGGATCAATTCCATTCCCTGGATCCGACCTTTCCCTGCAGAAACACAGGCTGGGAAGGGAGCTCTGAGGTCATCCCCCAACTTTATCACAATCAGCAGCCACAGATGTCCCTGAGCCCAGGGCAGGTGCTGGCCCATCGTCCCACAGGTGGTTGCACTCTATGCTCTACAGAACACGTCCTTCTCATTCCAACTTCCAGCATCTGCTGACCCTTGCCCTGGCCTCCCCTCCTGCTCATGAGCAGCCCCTTCCCCACACAGCAGAGGAATCCTTCTCATGCTGAATCAGCCCCAGGCACCTCTCTGACTGCAACCCTCCAGTGCCCCCATCACGGGACAGATGGGTCAGGCCCTGCCCCCCCTCCTCAGCTCCTGTCTGTGCCCACGCTCCCCTCACACCTGCCCTCAGTCCCTCCAGCCTCCCTGCTGTCTCCAACCACCACCTCCTCTTACTCCCAGCTTGTCCCATCTCAGATCATTCTACCAGGAGTGACCTTACTTAAATATGCCCGCCCTCCGCTGGCTCCTCCTCATCAGATAAAGCAGGTCAAGTGACACCACCTTAGGAGCCCTCCCAACTCCCAAGTCCAATGCCGGCTGCACTCTCCCATCTGCCATGTCACTCTCCCTTGCTTCATGGGTCTAGGATGGCTGCCAAACTCCACCCATCACACTGACATTCCAGATAGCAGGAAAGCACACAAGATAAAGAAGACAATGCTTCTCTCTTTAAGGACACATCCCTAAAGTTGCACATGATGCTTTGCCTACTTTCCCACTGTCTAGGACTAAGTTGCCTCACCATGCTTAGCTGCAAGGGGGCTGGGAAATGTAGTCATGACTCTGGGTGACCATAGGCACAGCTGATAGTCAGCAGTAGTTCTATTACTAAGGAAGAAGGAGGAACAACTGAGCTATTAGGAAACCACTTGGACTCCCTGCCACCGCCACCTACTGGCTATTTCACCTTGGGCAGGTTACTGGGGATCTTTGTCGTGAATCTCAGATTTCACATCTGTAATATAAAATGCAAACTCACAAGATCCAGCCTGTTCTGTCCCCTGTATCTCCTTGCGGTCACACCTCTTTCCACTCCCCCACCTGATTCACTTTGCTCCTAGAGCACGGGACTCCTTTGTCTCAAACGTGCCGAGCTCATCCCTACCACAGGGCCTCTGCGTTTGCACCTCCCTAAGCAAGGAACTCTCTGATCATTTTTCCAAACTGGTAAATTACACACACAAATTAACCATCTTAACAATTTCTAAGTGTACAGTTCAGTGACATTGAGTACATTCACACCACTGTGCTGCTATCACCACCATCCCTCAACAGAACTTTTCATCTGGCAAAACTGAAACTCTGTATCCATTAAAATACTAATCCATTCTCCTTCCCCTCAGCTCTTGACAGCCACCATTCCACCTTGTCTTTATAATCTGACTACTCTAGGTACCTCCTATAAGTGGAATCATACCGTATTTGTCCTTTTGTGACTGGCTTATTTCATTTAGCATAAAGTCCTCAAGGTTCATTCATGTTGCAGCATGTGTCAGAATCTCCTTCCTTTCCAAGGCTGAGTAATATTCCATTGCATGGATGCACATTTTCTTTATCCATTCATCTGTCAATGGACCCTTGGATTACTTCCATCTTTTGGACATTGCAAATAATACCACTATGAGCATGAGTGTACACATACCTCTTCAAGTCCCTGCTTTCAATTTTTTGGGGTATATACCCAGAAATGAATTGCTGGACCACATGGTAATTACATGTTTAATGTTCTGAGGAATGGCCATACTGTTTTCCATATGGGTATACAATTATACCCCCATGGTATACCCCTATGGTATAATTCCATAGGGTAGAGCCATGGGGTATACAAGTGACATTTCCATCAATAGCGCACAAGGGTTCCAGTTTTCCACACCCCCACCAACACTAGTTAGTTTCTGTTGTCTTAATAGTAGACATCCTAATGAGTGTGAGGTGGTATCTCATTGTGGTTTTGGTTTGCATTTTTCTAATGATTAGTGGTGTTGAGCATCTTTTCATGTGTTTATGGGCCATCTGTGTATCTTCTTTGGAGAAATGTCTAGTCAAGTCCTTTGCTCATTTTATAATAGGGTTTTTTGTTGTTGTTGTTGTTGTTGAGTTGTAGGAGTTTTTTTTTTTTAATATCCTGGATATTAGCCCCTTATATATATTTCAAACATTTTCTCTCATTTCATAGGTTACCTTTCACTCTGCTATATCCTTGGATACAAAGTGTTTAATATTGCTGTAGTTCAATGTATCTATTTTTTTCTTTTGCTCTCTACACTTTTGGTTTCATATTCAATAAATCATAGCCAAATCCAATGTCATGAAGCTTCTCCCTTATGTTTTATTCCAGGAGTTTTATAGTTTAAGGTTTATGTTTAGGTCTTTGATCTATTCTGAGTTAATTTTTACATATGATGTAAGGTTCTTGTGCATGTAGATATACAGTTTTCCCAACACCATTTGTTGAAGAGACTGTCCTTTCTCCATTGAGCGGTCTTAGCATCTTTGTCAAAGATCATCTGCCCTACATGTGAGGGTTTAATTCTGGGCTGTCTATACTGTTCCCTTGGTCTACATGCCTATCTTTATGTCAGTACAATACTGTTTTGATTACTGTAGCTTTGCAGTAAGTTTTGAAATCAGAAAGTGTGATATCTCTAACTGTTCTTCTTTTTCAAGATTACTTTGGCTATTTGAGGTGCCTTGAGATTCCATATGAGTTTTAGTATAAATTTTTCTATTTCTACAAAAAAATTAGAATTTTGATCGGGGTTGCATTGAAATCTGTAGATCATTTTGGAAGGTAAGGGCATCTTAACAGTATTAAGTCCTCTGATTCATAAGCATCACCACCTGGTGTCTGCAATTAATTTTGTCTGCTTTAATTTTTCAGCAATTTTTCTAGTTTTTTATAGTTTTTGGTGTACAAATCTTTCGCCTCTTCAAATTTATTCCTGTCTTTAATTCTTTTTGATGCTATAGTAAATTGAATTGTTTTCTTAATTTCCTTTCTGAATTGTTCATGTTCACTGATTTTTGCATGCCGATTTTATATCCTGCAACTTGTCAAATCCACTTATTAGTTCCAACAGGGGGGATTTGTAGAATCTTTAGGGTTTTCTGCATATAAGATCATGTCACCTGAATACAGAGATAATTTTACTTCTTCCTTTACAATTTGGATGCCTTTTATTTACTGTTCTTTCCTGGTTGCTCTGACTAGGAGTTCCACTGCTATGTTGAACAGAAGTGGTTCTTCCACTAGTTTTCCCTCCGTAGATTCCTTCTCTGCATTCGAGTCTCAACTCAAACATGGTCTCCTAACAGAGAGCCATCCCTGATGCTTCCTAGTCCCCAGTCCCTTGCTATCACATCAACACGCTTTATTTTACACCACTTAGTATGATCTGAAATTACACGGTGTATTTGTTTAATTGTTCATTTCGTATTTTGCCTCCTGCTGGGAGGCTCCATGGGTACAGGGACCTATCCTTCTTGCATGCCCCATGCCGAGGATGGAGTCTGGCACAAAGACTTTCCTTGATAAATGTTTGTCGAATGAGTTGGTCAAAGATGGGACTGAGGCACCAGCAGATGTAGGCTCCCACGCCCCTGGTAATGCTTCCTTCTCTCAAGAGGTTTCTTCTCTGCCTGCCCACAAAAGGTCTTCATCCAAATAGGCTGATTCCTCGCCATCCTCTACAATGGCTCTGAGCAACTGCAGTTGGTCATCTGAGTGGGGATGCATAGCAGTGGCCCAGGATTGGAGGTGCAGAGGACATGCCTTTCTTATCAGAGATAGTCCTAATAATAATATCATATTTACAACCCACTTCACAGCCTGCATGTACTTAAGCATCTGCCATCCCTGAAAGAGAAAGATAAACAAAAATTGAGACATTTAGGCAGAAAATGAAGGGAAGATGAAAAGGTTTAAAAATGAGCAAGGGATGCATTTTCCAGCATTGAATGAGAACATAGGTTTCTTCCTGGTTTCAAGATAAAAGAGGATACCTGAAGGAGAAAAACACTCAAAAAAGGTGATGTTTTATCCTGAAGATTAGCCCACAGCAGAGTGTCAGGGAATCTGTAGTAACAGAGACTCTGGGATAAATTGTTTTTAAATTAAGCAGCAGAAGGAGAAAAGGCAGCAGTCCTGAGCCTTGACTTTGGAACGTCCTCCATCCGTCTGCGTCTGTCATCAGCTGGCAGAGTGGGTGCAAGGCAGGGGGAGCCAGGGCCATCGTTCCTCCCCTCAGCCCTTTCTGCTCTCCGTTTAGGGATAACCAATGTTTTATGGCTTGTCTCTCAAGAACGATTAGAAGCAAAGCTGCCCATTACAGGCTAAATCTCAAAGCGCTCCTACAGAAATCTCACTTCCTAAGCCCATAGTCCTGATCCCGGGCTGCGTTTTGACCAGGCTCATCTGTGAGCCTGACCGGCACCAGCAGATGACGATGGGCTGACACACACAGCGCTTACCGCCAACCGGAGACTGCAGTTCTGAGCTCTCCGGGTGCATGAACTTGCTTAATCCTCACTGAACTCGACGATACTATTGGGATTCAGCTCACAGATGAACAGAGCCCGGCTGGGCAGAATCAATGCTCCCTGGGCCCACGGCTGCAGGACAGAGGAGCCACTTCCAGCACCCCTGGCCAGCACCAGGTCCACACTACTGACCACTGACCACTGACAGTGCTCTTGACAGAAAAGGGGTCTCGGTGACAGCCCCTGATACCAATATTGCTCCAGATGCCTCTTTCCAGGAAAAAGTCCTCTTCTGAGACAGTGAATCCAGTGAACCAGACTTTTCCAGAGCTCTCAGAATTTTGGCTGCATTCCCACAGTTAGAAGTGTTGGAACCAATTTGTTCTAAAGAGAGTACGGTAATCTCTATGAAAGCCATCTATAACCACCCTAACATGAAAGAGGGACATTCAAAAGGAGATTTCTAGGAGGGAATTAGCAGGAGGAGACACTTTGGCCCAAGACAAGGAGCAAGGCTTCAAGAAACCACCGGCAGAGGCTGGGCTACTCTCCAAGCAGGACAGCATCTCTCAAACTATTCTTCCCCAAGAGGGCTGGGAACCTCCGCAGGCAGAAGCGATGCTGGACTGGACCCATCTGCGAAGGGGTCTGCTGGGTGGGGGTTCCCTAAGGCTTTACATGGGGCAGGAATTGAGGGTGAGGTTTGCAATAAGGGGTGCATTCCCAGCATCCCAGTGTCTGAAAAGCATGCAGTATGGAGCCCCAGGGTGTCTGAACGCTCCTCTCCCCCCGCCCCATATACCTATTTTATGTCAGGTACCGTTGAAGCAGATCCTGAGAGGAGGACCTTCATGCAAGGACCGGATCTAGGATCTGCACCAGGGAAGATGAGAAAGGGGTGGGGAGAGGGGATCAGGAAGAGCAGGAAGCCGGGTCAGGGTGTGGCCTTAAACCAAGCCCCTTAGGGAGGGAGGCAGGCTTCAGCCCACCCTGCAGGGGAATCCAGCCCAGGGTGTGAGTCACAGCCACTCCTTGTCCTGCCTCAGGGCAGGGAGCTGGGCTTCCGGACACCTGCAGTTCCAGACACAACGAGCTCTCTGTTGAGGCAAGGCAGATCCAGGAGCCCCAGGGCTGTCCTCTCATGAGAGCCAGAGGTGCGGCCCATGGAGGGGAAGGAAGGTACAGCCACCAGGGCCAGGTGGTGAACACAAAATGAAGAAGAGGATCCCAGGGCACAGGGGCTGGCACCCCCGCTGGCCGCTCCTTATTTCTCTGCTCACTGCCCGTGGGACCCTCAGCCTGTCACGCGCCCTCCCTGAGCCTCAGTTTCCCCAGCTCCAGAGTGAGAATCGTCATAACTGCCCTGACCTCCAAGGGCTGCCATAAAACCAGGAGAAACTGGCCAGAAAACCGGGCACAGCTGGGACCAGCAGTGGGCTCATTAAGAAAGCTAAATATGCTGAAGTAGGAAATCCAAAAACAACCCGTTTACACTCACAGCTTTATGCAGTTAAAAGAAAACACGTAACTCTCCTATAATTGGCGAATATTTCCATGCCAGAGCTAATGACTTTCTTCATAATGTGGGCCTGCTGTTGGATTCTCCCATTGTCTTTGTTCTTTATATAATTCTACAGTGTTCAGTTTTGGCTTCTTTGAAGTGGAATGAGGGCATAAAAACACTTGCCACGCAATCCGAGTGCAGGATCCTTCCACACCGGCATTGTCCAATAGAAATAGAATGTGAATCACAAACGTAATTTAAAATTTTTCAGTAACAGCATTAGGAAGAAAAAAAACTAAAAAGAAACAGAATAAATTAATTTCAATGTTATATTTTATTTAACCCAATATACCTAAAATATTATTTCAACATACAATAAATGTAAAAATTAAGGTCCTTTACATTTTTCATTCTGAGTCTTCAAACTCTGGTGTGAATTTTACCCTTCCAGTGCACCTCCATGTTTATCAGATATACTTGACTTCTATTTCAATTTTGGAAATTTGACAGCTGAAAAAGTGGATTCACACAAACCACTTTCCCCAAACATATTTAAAAGCTTTCCAATAATGGAATCACATATCAGTTTTTAATCATTTAAATTAATTACAATTGAACAAAATTAAAAATTCAGTTTCTCAGTCACATCAGCCACATTTTTTAAAAAATATTTTTTTAATTAGAGATGGAGGCCGGCGTGGTGGTTTATGCCTGTAATCCCAGTACTTTGGGAGGCTGAGGCAGGTTGATCACCTGAAGTCGGGAGTTCAAGACCAGCCTGACCAACATGGAGAAACCCCATCTCTACCAAAAAAAAAAATAATAATACAAAAAATTAGCTGGGCGTGGTGGCACACGCCTGTAATCCCAGCTACTCGGGAGGCTGAGGTAGGAGAATCACTTGAACTTGGGAGGCAGAGGTTGTGGGGAGCCAGTATCGTGCCATTGCACTCTAGCCTAGGCAACAAGAGAGAAACTCAGTCTCAAAATAAATAAATTAATTAAATAAAATAAAATTAGAGATGGGGTCTCGCTATGTTGACCAGGCTGGTCTCAAACTCTTGGACTCAAGCTATCCTCCCATCTCAGCCTCCCAAAGTGCTGAAATTGCAGGCGTGAGCCACCGCGTCCAGTCACATCAGCCACATTTAATGTGCTCAGTAGTCACACGCAGCAATGACTATTTCTTTCAACCCTTTTTTGTTGTTGTTTTTGTTTTTGTTTGAGACAGAGTCTCTTTGTTGCCCAGGCTGGAGTGCAGTGGCACAATCACGGCTCACTGCAACCTCTGCCTCCTGGGTTCAAGCGATTCTCATGCCTCAGCCTCCCAAGTAGCTCGAGCTACAGGTGGGTGCCACCACATCTGGCTAATTTTTTTATTATTAGTAGTAGTAGTAGAGATGGGGTTTCACCATGTTGGCAAGGCTGGTCTCAAACTCCTGACCTCTCAAGTGATCTGCTCGCCTCGGCCTCCCAAAGTGCTGGGATTACAGGCTCTCCCGCCCAGGCTGGAGTATAGTGGCACAATCATAGCTCACTGCAGCCTCGAATCCCCAGGCTCAAGAAATCTTCCCATCTCAGCCTCCCAAGTAGTTGGGACTACAGGTGTGCATACCACACCCAGCTAATTTTTTTTTTTAAGTAGAGACAGAATCTCCCTATGTTGCCCAGGCTGGTCTTGAATTTCTGGGCTCAAGTGACCCTCTGGTCTCAAGTGATCCTCTGGCCTCAGCCTCCCAAAGTGCTGGGATTATAGGTGTGAGTCACTGTGCCCAGCCTGCAACAATAACTATTATATTGGGCAGTTACTGGGCAGTTCTAGATATTTTTCCGATCTCTTTTTCAGCTTTTTGCCCTTAACAGATCTTTCTAGACAATTCAACTTGGTTTTCATAAAAACAGAGACTCCCTTTCTTTTTCCCCTCCTAATTATCAATTTGCTACATTTATTAAGTTTTGCAATTGCAATGCCAGGTACATCCAGAGTAAACAAGTTTGGGAACAAAACTCCTGAATTTCAGCAAGCAAAAAACATGATGGGCATTTCAGAGAGTAGCAGATAGCCCCACGTTGTGGGCTTGTCCATCTACTTACAGAGGAACGGAGGACTTGGAAGCATCAGGGGAGTGAGTTAAGGCAGCTGCACAGAGAAGATTCTACTCTGCATTTAAAGCTCCAAGTTCAGTGAGTGGCATGCAAAACATAACTGTTATCATCTCTGCTAGTATAAAACCACACCAATCCACCAAAACCCTGCTCAGACAGCTGCGTAACCAATATCCTTCTTCCCATTCCACCTCCTGACAGAAGCCTGACTTTGTCCTGGTGTCTACCTGTTTCCCATGCAGCTCCTTGGTTCAGGGGATGTTGACATGGTCCTCAGCTTCAGGGTCACCCCAATTAGTCTACAGTGATTACATTCAGCAATCTCCTGGTTATTATCAGTGGTCCCAGAAGGGAAACATGGCCCAAGATGGCCAATTGTACTGAAGACAAGGAGTGCATCCCACACTTGAAGGAGTGATTTCTGTCGCAATGCCAGCGGACCTGTGATAGGGACAGGAGGCAGAGAAATTCTGGGCAGAAGAGGGCGGTCTCCAGCAAGTGTCCTACCCTCAAACCTGGAACCAACCGTGGCCCAAAGTGAGAACATGGATTCCTGTTTTCTGACTTGAATGTTGCCTTTTCCAAAACCACACACGACACGCCCACCCCTCACCCTGTGTCACAAAAACCCCAGGCTTCTCCAGCAGAGAAGGGGAGAAGTAGCTGGATGTTGGAGAGAAGCAGCTTGACTTCAGAGGGGCGGCTTGGCGGTGTTGCTTCGAAGAGGAGTCCCCAGCGGGGAAAGATTATCTTCTCTCTCCATCCCTTTTCCATCTCCCCTTTCATTGGTAATAAAACCCTCCATACTCACCGCCCTCCAATTCTTTCATGTGACCTGATTTTTCTTGGATGCCAAACAAGAGCTCAGGTGCCACAGGTGTGGACACGAAAGGCTGTCACACTGACCCTCTGTTCTCCCTGGTGGAGAGCAAGAACCTCATGCAAAAAGGCAGAGGGCCCACAGAGCTGTTTGACACTTAAGCCATCTGTGGACGGACAGCAAAGCTGAAAGAGCACTGTGACACCTCCTTGGGGCTTCCGGATTTGCAGGTACTCCCCCTTAGACGCTGCCATGGGGCCTGCACAGAGTTTGCTTCTGCCAGCGCCCAAAGGCACTCGCCGCAGCTCCTGAACCCGCTCACCTACATGCTCCCTCCCACAAGGGGCTGAGCTCAACAGCTTCCAGTGAGTAGTTTGCCCTGCTGGCACCGAAGTGGCTGGGTAGCTCCAGCCAGCCCCCGACACTCCAGGTCCCATCTGTGAAGGGGTCGGGGAAAATTTCCTGCTTCACCTGGACAAGAAGACATGTGGTCCCAGTTGCTGGTGGCAGCCACATTGTGACATCCCACGACAGGCGAGGGAGACTGGTGGTGTTGCAGAGCCACTGAATCAACCCACCCTGAAGTCCACCTCTCTCATGGGAGATAACATACTCCCTCACCGTGTAAGCCAGATTCATTAGGGGTTTCAGTCACTTACAGCCAATAGCAAGCTGACTCACATAGAATCCCTCCTAAAAAGTCTTCTCTGACTCTCTCCCTTCTCTGGACCCTGGGACCTTTCTCACTGTACCAGCCCACTGCATCCTGCCTGCCACTTATGTCTGTGTGTTTCTCCCACCAGCCATGGGCCCACTGAGAACAAGCTCTGTTTCTTCACTCTTCTCCTTAGCCCTGGGTTCTGTGCTTAGTAGGTGCTTTGTAAATCCCACTGCACAAAAAATATTTTATTGTAGTTGCTTTAGAAAGTTGGATAGATGGGTGGAAAGCACCCTTTGTTTTTTGTTTTTCAGAAACTCACCAATGTGATGTAAACTGCTCTGTTAGACAATACTGCAGTACTTCCATGCCAGTAAAGACAGGTTTTAAGATGCTTTATTTCACTGGGACAAACTGCATGTCCATAAAAGTCCCATCCGTCTTTCTCCCACTTGATGGTATGTGAAGACTCAGTGATTTCCTTCCTGCGATTAATATCCCTCTTTAACTTTCAAACTCCCTTAAACAGATGTAGTGCTCTCCCACAAACCCATCTGGACAGGTGGCAGCCACGTTAAATCTCCTGCATGGGCCTGCGGCACTTGGTATTCACGGAATCTTCTTCCATTCATTCTTTTTTTTTTTTTTTTTTTTGAAACAGAGTCTCACTCTGTCACCCAGGATGGAGTACAGTGGCGCGATCTCGGCTCACTGCAACCTCTGCCTCCCTGGTTCAAGCCATTCTCCTGCCTCAGCCTCCCTCTCAAGTAGTCCGGCTAATTTTTGTATTTTTAGTAAAGACAGAGTTTCACTATGTTGACCAGGCTGGTTTTGAACTCCTGACCTCAAGTGATCCACCTGCCTCGGCCTCCCAAAGTGTTGGGATTATAGGCGTGAGCCACCAGGCCCAGCTTCTTCCAATAATTCTTTTTTTTTTTTTTTTTTTTTTTTTTTTTTTTTGAGGCGAACATTCACTCTGTCGCCCAGGCTGGAGTGCAGTGGCTCTATCCTGGCTCACTGTGATACAGTTCCAATGAGGGAGGAACACCAGGGCTCTTGTCTCATGTCGAATTAGCTAAGATGACACAGACACACATGGAGTGGTTTTAAGGAACAGAGAGTTTAATAGGCAAGAAGGGGCAAGAAGGAAGGGAGTAGGAAGAAGCTCCCCTGTACAGAGACAGAGGAAGGTGGGGGCTCCAAAGCCGAAAGAGGAGGTCCCCACCTGCATGGATACCAGCTAGGTATATATACAGAGGTTGGAGGAGGCGGTATCTGGTTTGCATCGGGTTCAGGGGATTGGTTTGACCAGGCATGTCATTCACAGGGTAGTCCACGAAAAAGATGGCCCTCCCACCCTAGTCTTGCAATACAGGGCCATGATGTTCTACACACATGGGGATGTGTGGGGGCGGCCATGTTGCCAGGAACAGGTCAGGAAAAGGCAAGAAGGCTCAGAAATCTCCATGTTTGGGTGGACCCACTTTCTAATGGCTGACATTTGCATATCAAAGGTTGCTGGCCTGGTTCTAAGAGCCCGGGCTTTATGAGAAACTTTTCCGGAGATGCTTTAAAAAATGAAAACTTCCCAAGGACCCTTTTTCCTTTCTATCTGCCTAAAATAATTTCTTAATAACTGCTAGCACAACTGCAAACTCCGACTCCCAGTTTCAACCAAATCTCATGCCTCAGCCTCCCAAGTATCTGGGACTATGGGCGCATGCCACCACACCCAGCTAATTTTTGTATTTTTTGTTTTTTAGTAGAGACGGGGTTTCGCCATGTTGGCTAGGCTGGTCTCGAACTCTTGACCTCAAGTGATCCACCCACCTCAGCCTCCCAAAGTGCTGGGATTACAGGTGTGAGCCACTGCACCCGGCCCCATTCATTCTTTCCCCACAGGTGCTGCCCAGCCTTTCTAGATATGCACCCCCACCATTAGAATAGAATCCAGGTGGAGTCTTTAAAAGAGAAACCAATACTGCCCTGGGCAACTTTACGTTAAGGAAGAATGTCTTGGATTTAAATCAAAAGATGAGTGTTTAGGGTCCTTTCTGCAGCTGGGCAGGGACCCCAGAGACTAAGGGTGGAGACACTGCTTGGCCTCAGGGTCACCCTTGGGCATCAGGGTCACATGGTGCACACTCCTGCAGGTTTCTGCAGGTTTCTGATGCCCCTTGTCTTCCCTCCAAGCCGTTCACTCCCATTTAAAAAAAAAAAAAAAAAAAAAAAAAAAAAAAAAGGTGCCTACATCCTTCTGGTGATTAGGCCAAATCTTAGAGTTAGCATAACCCTCCTTTCTCTTATTTCTCCACATCCCATCCATCTACCAAACCTGCTGGCTTTAGCTTCCGAGGATGGCCGCCATGTGATTGCCTGGCCACACCACTCTGAATACAGAGGCCCAGGCGTCCATCATCCCTTCTTGACTGTGGCAGTCGCCTCCTTGCTGGTCTCCCTACATCGACTCCCTGCATTGATCCTGCACTATCCATGCTTACAGGCAGCCAGAGGGATCCTTTTAAAATATTAAGGCAAAATACATCAAGTCCTCTGTGCCAAACCACCCCCCATCTATCTCAGAATATGACCCAGATGTCTTTGCCATGACCCGCGAGGTCCTCCATAACCTCAGCTCGAGCTCTTCTCCTTGTTCCCTCCACACTGATCCTCCTAGAACACACCCAGCACACTCCACCACAGGGCCTTTGCACATGCGGGTCTGTCTGCCTGGAAACTTCCTCCCCCAGATGTGCACACGGAAGACTCCTTTAATTCCTTCAGGCCTCTGCTCAAAGGGGGCACATCTCAGAGAGGACTTCCACACCCCCCAGTCTAAAGTAAACCCTCCAGCCACTTGATATTTCACGTATAGGTGCACATATGTCTATGTGACTGTACTTGCCGGGGCAGGCTATACTTGTTGTTCACTGCCCCTTCCACCCCGCCAGCTCCCCGAGAACAGGGCCGTGGTCTGTTTCATCCACAGTTGCATTGCTGGTGCCTAGGGCGTGCCTGGCATGTAGGAGCTGCTCTGCAAAGAGCTGAGAGTGCTGCCTCCGCGGAGACCTCGGGGAGACAGACAGAAGCTGCCTGGCCCAGGGCATCTGATTCCAGGGGCTGGACTTCTTGTCTGGTGTCCCTCCAGGAAGAGTCCCTAAGAGAATAAGTTGTACTTTATCTTCTCAGCACAAAGGATTTTTCTGTAATTCCCTGGCCATGGGAACCATTCCAGAAGCCAGAGTCACCAAGCTTGGCCGCACTGAATACACTTCCTAGAACAAGATTCAAATGGTCGGGTCTGCCCGTCTCCAGCAACCCAGTTCCTGGACAGTCGCCACAGGCAGCTCCCCTGTCCATCAGAACAGAGCTGGACAATCAGGGTGGGGAGCTTGGTGCATCTGAGGGTTCATCTCGGGCCACCCCCGCTCCAGTGAGGAACCTGCAGGCCAAGAAGGGGACGTGACTGGCCACTGAGGGCTTTGCAGGCAGATCCAGGCCAGGATCGGCTTTCTCCCAGGCCAAAGTGCTTTCCTGATGGAAGTTTCTGGAAGCCTTCATCCAATTCCATTCTCTCACTCTTCTTGCAAGTCAGCAGGGTAGAAGCAGGGGCAGCAGTGCCCCACTTGGCAAATGAAGAAACTGAGGTACAGCCAAGGTCAGGGACTCACCTTTCTTCAGAGTTCATTACTGTGGGGCCCCCAGTGAGCGGTTACAGAGTGGGTCCTGAGCCATGGCCTGGGGTGGGTCCTGGCTCTACCACTTTCAAGCTCAGCAAATTGCTCACCCCGTGTGCCACCGTTTTCCCATCTGCAGAACAGGTAATAAGCATAATTGACCCGTGGCTTTTACGAGCACAATGAAACCCAGGCATCACCAATGGGAGGAGCCCAGCCCTGGAGGCAGATGCCAGTTCCACCCCATCCGGCCCTCCGCCCGCCCGCCAGCTCTGAGGCTTCCCTACCCCTCTGCAGACGAGGTAGCGGCAGTGCCTCCCACACAGGGCAATCGTGAGAATTCATGATGGTGTTTTGTTGATTCGATGTGTTTTTGATGCTTCTTGTTTTGTTTTGTTTTGTTTTGTAAATCAACTAGAGCAGTGCCTCCACACAGCAAGCACAATGTAAGTATTTGTTAAATAAAAATATAGAGAATACATGTAAGGTGCTTAGACCAGTGTCTGATGTGAGTGATGCTTGGTGAGTTTCAGCTGCTCTGACTTTTAGTGACAAGGACCAGAGCATGAGTCGTCCTGACCCTCCTGCTTCCCTCCCATCCATGGTAACCCCCAGGCCACATCTCAGGCTCTCAGGATCGCCCAGACACCGTTTCTTCTTGACGATCACCTTGCTGTCTCTGCTCCCATATCCCACTGCCTGCCTCCTCCGGACACTGTGTCTCCCACACACGCACACACTCTCATGCCCACACATACACACTCACACACACATATACACCCACACATACATTCTCACACACACACAGGCTCACACATTCAGTCTCACACATACACACACACAGGCTCATACACACATATTTACACACAGGCTCACACTCACATATACAGGCTCACACACATACACAGGTTCACATACACCTACACTCACACACATTCACACAGGCCCCAACACACCTACACTCTCACACATTCACACACATGTACACACAGGCCCCCAACACACCTACACTCACACACATTCACACACACGTACACACAGGCCCCAACACACCTACACTCACACATACACACATTCACACGTGCATACATACACACAGGCTCATACACTCACATACACACATACACTCACACATGTACAGACTCACACACACCCTCACTGTCATGCACACAATCACATACACATTCATAGGTGCACATATACGCACACGGTCACCCTCTCACATGCACACGCGGCCCCTGAGGCACGTGCTACCCACTGCGTCCTCTCTGAAGCTCCCCCACAACTCGCTGCCCAGATGCTCAGCTTGGGGGCTGCCTGCACTGCCAGGACTCGGCTGACGCCCCAGCCCGGGGAAGCTGCTGGGACTCGCCCCTCTGCTAGAAGACAAAACGGGCTGCACAGGCTCCTCATGGTCTCCCTGCCCCACCCACTCCTGGCTTTGTGCCCTTCCCAGCAGCCATAACCAACCCCAGCTGTCTGCTCAGGCCTCTGGTGCCTCCCCAAACCCAACCCAGAGACCCTGGCAGTGCTGTCACCCTGTAACCAGGCACTCAAAGCAGTGTAGAACTGCCCCCAGGCAGGCTGGACTCTGGTCTCAGTCAGAACCCAGAGAAAAGGTGAACGCCACAGACTCCACAGGGCAATGGAAAGAAATGGATGGACGAGTGCAGCAGCTAAAAGGGGGCAGCTCCCACAGTGCAGCCTGAGCCGTGGAAGGACAAGGGCCACAGTCACACCCGTAATCATCCTTCTCTCTGCTGGAACACTTGCTTGTCCAGAGTCATTCGAGGGGTGTCAGGAGTGCCGTGGAGGAGGAAGCTGCCGTCCGCTCTGCTCTTTCTCTGGCTCAGTGCAGACCATGGGGTCTTCTGAGACAGCACCAGGCCAGGCTCAGAGAGGGCCAGGGCTCTGTTCCCACAAAGCACTGGGGCTGGTGGTGGACCACCCTGTCAACAGTCAATAGCACAGCACCAGGATGAAATAATCCTGGAGTGGGGGCAGCCCCAGCAGGAAGCCCTCAGCTCCCACTGGGAGTGGGGGCAGGGTGGGGTTGGGGACTCCGGTGGGGTGGGGAGGTGGTGTTGGAGTCAGGCCTCCAAGCATGAGCAGGACATTGAAAACAAAGGAGGGAGGAGGGGTGGGGTGGGAACAAAGCCAGAGCCAAGAATGTACTTAGTGGGAGTGAGAAAGGGACTTTGGTGGATGGAGTGGACAAGGAGAAGTGAGAACCAGGTTAGAGAGGGGCTGGAACCCAGGGGGCAGAGGCCTGAGATGCCCATGGCAGAGCGTGCACAGTGTCCCCTTGATTTAGGCATTGCCTGCTACCTGTCTCATGGACGGCAGCCTGGGATGGCATTGAACACTTTAAAGATCAATTTATTTTTTAAGTATATAAATTTATTTTAACAGCACATTTTATATGCTTAAGTTTATTGGAAAAAATTAAGTAGAAACCAAAGCAACATCATCAATTGCAGCTAGGTACATACGATTGCCTACCGAAGTCTCTAGGCCGAAGGCTGGCTCTTTCTTGGTTCCAAATGGAGATGAACAGTGTTGGAAAGGAGTTAAGACATATTAGCAGCAAACTGTGACTCTTCTCCTTGAGACAATGGGCTGGCTTTCTAACCGTGTGTCTCCATGTTACATCAGGAAGATCTGAGTCACATAGTGTCACTTATCATCCCCAGAGGAGCGGGTGCTGTTTGTGCCCTGCACATAGCCTGGAACACTCCAGCAGGCTCAGAGTCACTTCTAATTGCCAATATCTTCTTATATTTGCCTGCAGGCTTTTGTCCATGACCTCAGCAGGCCACTCTACCCACACCTGTGGCAGGTGGGAGGTGCCAGGGGATTAACACTCACCTCCAGCAACCCTCAGATAATAACTCATAGGAGTTGGGGTATAAATACCCCCGCTCCCTCCCTCCTGGAATTCCTCTGTTGTGTGTGATTTCTCCATGGGACTAAACTCCAGCTGTCCTCTGCACTAGCTGGCTTGATACCACGCCCTGAATTGGCCTCCTCCCTTTCCTGTCACACTTCCTAAAGCCCTGCCAGAGCTTCCTGAGGTCACCTCTCAAATAAACTACTTGCTCTCAAATTATTGTCTGAGTATGCTCCTGGGACAACCCAAACTAAGGCATCAACCATCAGTGACATTTGTCCCACCCACCCTCAAAGTCAGACCCCAAATCTGAGAGATTCAGTCCAAAGAGACCGAGAAGGCAGCTTGGCTCTTATAACTACATGAGAAATCAACCCAGAAGTAGCCTGCCTGGCAGTTTATAATGGGAGGGGCTGGATTTTTCTGTGAAATATTTTCATATGGCATTGATTACTGAGAGTGAAACTCGAACGAAATCAATCAGATCTGCAGTTGGAAAAGCTCACTCTGGCTCCTGCCGTGGAACGTGGATGTGGGCGGTGCTCTGGTCTGCACAGGGAGCTGGGTCAGGTACCACTGCAGTTGTCAGACGTAACACTGGAGGAGACTGGCAGGGGTGGCTGCCCTTGGCAGGTATTTAGGAAGGACAATTACAGGGAATTTGAAATGGATTAAGCCAGGGGAGGAGATCAAGGAGGAGGTGATTTCTGACTTATAATGGATAGAAGTGGCAGTTACTCCAAAGACAAACACAGCAGGAGAAGCAGGTTTAGGAAGGAAGGTCAAGAGTTCAGACCCAGGAACAATGACTTGAGTTGCCTTCAAAACACCCAGGTGGAGATGTCAAGAAGTCTGTTGGATAAATGAGACCAGAACTCAAAGGAGAGACAAGAACAACAGTGACCATCAGCCTGCAGACATAAATGAGGGAAACGGTGTGGATTTTAAGAGGTGCGTATGTATGTTTCTTTTTTCTTTCTATTTATTTATTTATTTATTTATTTATTTATTTATTTATTTATTTATTGAGACAGGGTCTCGCTCGGTCGCCCAGGCTGGAGCACAGTGGCGCAATCATGACTCTCTGCAGCCTTGACATCCTGGGCTCAAGCAATCCTCCCACCTCAGCCTCCCAAGTGGATGGAGCTACAGGCACGTGCAACCATACCCAGCTAACTGTTGGTTTTGTATTTGCTTTTGGTCAAGACAGGATTTTGCCATGTTGCCCAGGCTCAAACTCCTGAACTCATGTGATCCACCAGCCTTGGCCTCCTCCCAAAGTGCTGGGATTACAGGCGTGAGCCACCAGGCCCAGCCATGTTTCTTTAAAAAAAAAAAAAAAAAAAAGTTTAATTAAAAAATAGTTTATTATTTCATTTGTACGGACATGGAAAAAATGTTGAGTTATGATAAAATACACAAACATAAAATTTACCATCTTAAACATTCATTTATAGACACTTGAGTTGCTTTCACCTTTTGGCTATTGTGAATAATGCTGCTATGAGCACGGGGGACAAATCTCTCTTCAAGTCCCTGTTTTCAGTTCTTTGGGGTATATACCTAGAAACTGGATGGCTGGATCATATGGTGATTCTATTTTCAAGTTTTTGAGGAACTGCCGTATTGTTTTCCACAGTGGCTGCCCTCAAACGTTTTACATTCCCACTAACCGTGTACAAGAGTTCTAATTTCTCCATATCCTCACAAACACTAGTGATTTTCTGGTTTTTGATAGTAGCCACCGTAAAGGGTGTAAGTTGGTCTGGCCAAGGTTTTTGAACTGCAGATGTCACAAAGGTACACGGCAAGAAAAGGACTTACGTAACACCATAATGAGCCAGGGAGATGTTCTGGTCGTACCTACATCATTATCAACCTCGTGAACCTGGATCAGTTGGGGATGCTCTTGGCTACAAGTAGCAATGTTATGAAAGCATTTGCTGTCTTATTAATAAGAACTCCCTGGGCTGGTTGTTTTCTGTTCAGTCATGCTCAGCTGATTGGTGACAGTGACATTGGCCTTCCTGGCCATAGGTTGACTCTTCAATGCCACGCATATGTGCGCCCAGGACCACACATAGAGCAGCAGCAAGGGGGCATGAGGCAGGGTCTCCTCCTTCCAAGATTCTGGCCTTTTTAACAGGAAGAAAACAACTTCCCCAAAACCCAGCAAATACTTCCTGACATCTCATTGGCAAGAACCAGTCAAGTGCCCACGCATATGACTGGTACAGGGTAAGAGGTGCTGGTTAAAGCAGAGATGGCTGGGCCCCACCCACAGAGTTTCTGATTCAGTGGGACTGGGAGGGGGCCCAAGATTTGGCATTTCTAACAAGTTCCCCGGTGATGCAGATGCTGCCAGTCCAGGGACGACACGTCGAGGATCACTGGCTTCAGTGATCTTGAGCTGGGTACCTGACCACCCAAACCAATCGAAGGGAAAAAGGAGGTAGGTGGTGGTAAAATTCAAGACTTTCTGCCACAAACTCTGTGGAGCTCACTTGTATCTTTTTTGCCCACTAGACTCTAGGCCCCCTGGGAGCAGGGGGTCACGAAGGTCACCTTTATGGGCCTTGGGGTCTTGATACAGTTACTGTGACTTGGTGGCAACTTTAAACAAACTTTTCAAATGAGTTGATAAATGAACACCTCACCAAAGATGTCCAAGGCTGCTGCACCCTCAGGTCACCTTGATCAAAACACCTTCCCAGAGCCCATGCAGGCAGCCTCCAAAACACAAAGCAGGCTGGGCACGGTGGCTCATACCTGTAATCCCAGCACTTTGGGAGGCCGAGGTGGGTGAATCATGAGGTCAGGAGTTTGAGACCAGCCTGACCAACAGGGTGAAATCCCGTCTCTACTAAAAATACAAAAAATTAGCTGGGCTTGGTGGCAGGCACCTGTAATCCCAGCTACTCAGGAGGCTGAGGCAGGAGAATCACTTGAACCCAGGAGGTTGCAGTGAGCTGAGATCGCACCACTGCACTCCAGCCTGGGTGACAGAGCAAGACTCCGTCTCAAAAAAAAAAAAAAAAAAAAAAAAAAAAACACAAAGCAGCCCCTTCCCTACCAGGACGGCAGCTCCCCTACAAAGCAGCTCAGGTGTTTTCCCTGTCAGCCCGTCCTCCAGGAGAGGCTGGCTCCCTGCTCTGCAGTGACACTGCAGGGACAGAACTCAGCCCGTGGATAACCCAAGAACAATGCCTGTTTGGGGGTCTTCACTGCTGACACAGAGAGCCTGTGACCATCGATCCCAAATAGTGTCTGTTAATTGCCCACGGGGATGTGGTCCCTTGTTGAAGTCAAAGAAACGAGCCCTTAATTCACTAATCGTCTAAACAGACACCACCAGCTGAGAACTCCTATAGCCCGGCGTGTGATGCCTTATGACCCTGAGTGAATGCAGCTGCAAACAGGCAGTACCTGTTACATATCCCTTATCCACAGGGGAACCTTCTGGAAAGTTGCTAGCATGGAATATGATTAATGAAGAAGAAAACACCTTATCCTTCTGTTCTGCATTCACACTCATATGTGATCCACACAGTGGTCCTGAAAGGCTCCAAGGTTGAGGGAGATCTGGGAGCCCGTTTACCGATGAGGATGTACTATTCAGAGCTGATGTCCCGTATATGTGCGGTGAATATTCAATCAGCAGGAGCTGTGATACTCATAAATCGCTCACTCTGAGGTGAAGGGGAACAGACTAGGATAAGCCAAGTTCACCCTAGAGGCCTCTGCTGCAAGCCTGGTTGGCAGCCCAGCCCTTGTGGGTACTAGGACCTGCCAGAGCCACAGACAACCGGATATAAACACAAATTGATGAGTCACCCAAGAGCTATCGCAGGGTGAGGACAGACCTGGGTGCCAAGTGGGCAGAGATTCCACCGATGCGTGGCAAAGGACTGGGCTGTGATGGACAGGAGACACCTCTCAGGTCAGACTCACGTGGCAAGGCAAGGTCCTGCTGGAAGGCAGGCAAGGAAATGCTCCAGCGGGAGCCCAGCAGAGACCAGCCCTGGGTGCTGATCAGGACCAAGCTGGCCCCAGCCTCTCTCCAGGGTCTGCACAGGGCTCAGGGAGCTGCACCAAGGTGGAACAAGAATAGAGGCCGGGGGCGGTGGCTCACACCTGTATTCCCAGTACTTTGGGAGGCTGAGGTGGGCAGATCACTTGAGGTCAGGAGTTTGAGACTACCCTGGCCAACATGGCGAAACCCCTTCTCTACTAAAAATACAAAAAATTAGCTGGGCGTGGTGGCGCGTGCCTGTAATCCCAGCTACTTGGGAGGCTGAGGCAGGTGAATTGCTTGAACCAGGAAGTCAGAGGTTGTAGGGAGCCGAGATCACACCACCGCACTCCACCCTGGGTGACAGAGCAAGACTCCATCTCAAAAAAAAAAAAAAAAGAGTCGAAGCCCTGGGTCCTCTTCTCCCCTGGTTAGCCTTGCTGTGTGTTCTCGGGGGTGGTGCTTCACACCTCTGGGGACAGTGAGCCTCATGTACCTGACTCTGGGCCATGCAGTGGCCAGGCTGGGTCCCCTGACACAAACTGACTCCCCTCCAGCAACCCCAGTTCCCAGCCCCCATCCCCCCAAACTAACCAGGGTAGATAGGATGTGTGCACTGAGGAGTGGATACAGGGCTCTCTCCAGCCAGGTGGAAATGGGACCAACCCCTCCCTCCTTAACCCCTCCCCAGACACTACCTACAGCCCAGATGGGCTTTCGTTCACCTCAGCAGCTGGTGTCCCGCCCTCTCCCCACCACGGCAACCAAAACTGCTTCTGTGGATGCCTATTGGCATGTTTTGAAGTTACCTACACATTTATTTCGGGGTCAACTAGTCCTGAGCACCTCTGGGGAAACCTTATACCACTCCCCCGTTCCCCCAGGACTCCTCAGGGAGTGGGAGTTCTCAACCCTGGTGCAGGCTGGAGCCACCTGGGGAGCTTTGAAAACCACCCATGCCCATGAGGGATGGAATTGGGGTGATGAAAATGTTCTAAAGCCGGATTATGGTAATGGTTGCACAACTTGGGAAATTTAAAAATCATTCAATGGTACACTTAAAATGGGTGAATTTTATGGTATGTAAATTATACCTCGATAAACTTGTTTAAAAAAAAAAATACCAGGCCGGGCGCGGTGGCTCAAGCCTGTAATCCCAGCACTTTGGGAGGCCGAGACGGGTGGATCACGAGGTCAGGAGATTGAGACCATCCTGGCTAACACGGTGAAACCCCGTCTCTACTAAAAAATACAAAAAACTAGCCGGGCGAGGTGGCGGGTGCCTGTAGTCCCAGCTACTCGGGAGGCTGAGGCAGGAGAATGGCGTGAACCCGGGAGGCGGAGCTTGCAGTGAGCTGAGATCCGGCCACTGCACTCCAGCCTGGGCGACAGAGTGAGACTCCGTCTCAAAAAAAAAAAATATATATATATTTATATATACCCAGGCCTGTGTCTGTCACTGAACCATTAAGTCAGAAACTATGATTTGGGGTCTGGACTGAGATTCCTGCTCTGGTGTCACCGTGGGGACATCTCTTTCCACTGCCACCATCACTCACTCACCCTGGGAGAACAGGAGTGACCCCCCCTCAATCCCCACCCTGCCCCCCCATTGATGGGCGTATCCATTTCCTAGAGCAGTTATAACAATAACCACGAACTGGGTGACTCAAAACAGCAGTAATTGACTCTCTCATAGTTCGGGAGTCCAGAAGTCCAAAATCAAGGTGCCAGCAGGGCCACACTCCTCCAAAGACTCCAGGGAGGATCATTCCAGCTGCAGGTGGCTGCCGGAATCCCTGATGTCCTTGGCTGGCAGCAGCATCACTCCAGTCTCTGTCTCCTCCTTCACATGAACTTCTTCCCTGTGTCTCTATGTCCCCACTTTCTCTCTCTCTCTCTCTTTTTTTTTTTTTTTTTTTGTGAGAGAGTCTTGTTCTGTCACCCAGGTTGGGGTGCAATGGCGCAATTTTGGCTCACTGCAACCTCCGCCTCCTGAATTCAAGTGATTTTCCTGCTCCAGCCTCCCTAGTAGCTGGGATTACAGGTGCACACCACCAAGCCCAGTGGATTTTTGTATTTTTAATAGAGGTGGGATTTCACCATGTTGGCCAGGCTGGTCTCCAACTCCTGACCTCCAGTGATTCACCCATCTTGGTCTCCCAAAGTGTTGGGTTTACAGGCACGAACGACCACGCCTGGCCCCCACTTTCTCTTCTTAGAAGGATACCCACCATTGGATTAGGGTCCCCTCTAAATAAGTATAATCTCGTCTTCACCATCTGTATCTGCAAGGTCCCCAGTTCCACATAAGGTCACATTCTGAGGTTCTGGATTGGCATGAATTGGGGTGGGGGGACACTATTCCACCCAGTACAGTGGAAATGCTAGCCGAGTCAACTGTGTTCAAGCCAGTCATCCCATTACCTATATTACATACACACTTTCCTGGGTAGACTACCTTATTTATTTCCAGTTAAATGCAATTTTTATTGTCCAAATTTCCAACACTTCTCTTACTTTCCTAACTGAAGTGCAGTGGTGCGATCTCAGCTCACTGCAAACTCCGACTCCCAGGTTCAAGCAATTCTCGTGCCTCAGCCTCCCAGGTAGCTGGAACCACAGGCATGTGCCACCACGCCCAGCTAATTTTTGTAATTTTAGTAGAGACGGGGTTTCATCATGTTGGCCACGTTGGCTAAGCTGGTCTTGAACTCCTGACCCCCAGACAATCCGCCCACCTCAGCTTCCCAGAGTGCTGGGATTATAGCCAGGTGGGATTGTGAGCCACTATGCCCAGCCCTAACTCATTTTTTTTTAATGCAGCTTTAGCTGAAAAGCATCTTTACCTACATGCCCCTGCATATGGACATCCAGTACCAAATATTCTGTTTTAAAAAATGTACAGGCTGCTGGGTATGGTGGCTCATGCCTATAATCTCAGCACTTTTGGGGGCCAAGGCAGAAGGACTGCTTGAGCCCAGGAGTTCAAGACCAGCTTGGGCAACGTAGTGAGATCTCGTCCCTACAAAAAAATCAAAAAAATAGCCAGGTGTGGTGGCCTGCACCTGTGGTCCCAGATATTCAGGGGGCTGAGGTGAGAGGAACATTTGAGCCCAGAAGGTTGAGGCTGCAGTGAGCCATGATTGCACCACTACACTCCAGCCCGGGCAACAGAGCAAGACCTTGTCTTTAAAAAAAAAAAAAAAAAAAAAAGTACAGGCCAGTAATAAGGTAAAATTCACAACAGAGTCTACCTGCCAGAGTGGAGTGGGAGAGAATCCACAGAGTCAGACCCTTGGCAGCGGGTTCACTCTCATTTAGCAGAGAGAAGCCTCTGTTTGTCCTCTTCTCTCCAGGTTCCCTGCCTCGGCTCCTGTGTGAGCTTCCAAGGGCTGGTCTCAGGGGTGAGCATCAAGATGTTTAACCACAGGCCCTGACCCATTAGCCCAGATGCCTGCTGTAAACAACCAGAGTGTTTTCCAGGCAAATGTTGACCTAGCTGGTCTCACACAGGGCAGCAGCGGCGCTTCCAAGAAGTTCTCCCAGGGGCGTTACGCTTGGAGACAGTTTCTGTGTGAGCCTGTGAACAGCCAGTGGTGCTTAAAATCATGGGCCTCTGGCCAGCCTATTCAACATTAATCGTAAGTGCTTAAGAAAGGTTGGCATTAGATGCCAGACAGTGTTCTAAGCTCTTAGTATATAAGCTCATTAATAACTCACAGCAGTCCTAGAAGGTGGAGAGATGATTGTCATTGTCCCTCTTTGGCAGGTAAGTTTAAGGGGCAGAGGCCCACAGTAACAGCTGGTGTGTGCTAGCACTGGGATTGAAGCTGTGTGGAGTTATCTCTAAAAACTAGGGTTTAATCCCTCCATTTTACTACCTCTTCTGTTTGAAAACATCACATGTAGGATATTCATTCATTCGTTTAACAAGTATCTATTGAATATCTACTCTATGCAAGACAATGTTCTGGTCACTGCAGCTACAACAGTGAAAAAATGGACACAGCCCCTGCTCTCCTGCAGGTAGTGTGGGATGGGGAGTGGGGAGGGGGACATAGACCGCAGTCACAGACAGAAAATAAAAACAGAATTTCAGATAGCGGTATGTCATAGGAAGATGCTAAAATGGGGAAGGGAGGAGTGATTGCGAAGCATTTTTAGGTGAAACAGACAGGGACAAACTCTCCCAGGAGGTGACATCATGCTGAAACCTGAGTAGTGAGAGTTTTTGGAGCACAGTCTGGGGAGAAAAATGCCAGGGAGAGGCCACAGAAAGTGCAAAGGTCCTGAGGCAGGAAAAGGCTTGAGGAACGAAGTGAAAGATACCTTTGTGTTTCTGTGAGCAAAGGAGTGATCATGGAATTACTGTTCATTTCCTTTGGTGTGATAATAATAGGGAGGTCACCTGGGAAAACAACCGATTCTTAGGAGATGCCTGCCCAACTCCTGCGGGGTAATGTGTCATCATGTCTGCAACCACCTCTCAAATGTTTCTGCAATGTATAAAGCACACATGGCAAAATATTAGCAACTGTTGATTCTAGGTGGAGAGTATAAGTGTGTCCACCGTACCATTCTTTCAACTTTTCCATGTGAAAGTTTCATAATAAAAACGGAAGCAAGACAGCAGAGAAAGATGTTGGAGTGCCAGGCAGGAGCAGGATTGCGTTACCATCTAAGAGGACGAGATTTTAGGCCTAGGAGTGACATGATCTGGTTTCCTTTGGCATCATTGCCTCCACTGCCCTGAATTTCAAAGTCTGGCTTTGCAGACCACGAAGAAGTGTCTCTCTCAGGAGCACAAGACAGCATGTTTCCAATTCTGATTTAGTGAACACTCATTGTGTACCTTCCAGCCAGGCATCGTGTGTGCCTTTTACCTTTATCAATCTCACTTAATCCACATGACAGCCAGCAATGTCCTCGATATTATCCTCATTCGTAAGATGAGGAAACTGAGGCCTGGGAAGATCAGCCAAGGAGGGGCCAGACAGTGGAGGCATAGCCTGGGTTCGTTAGAAACCTCAGCCCTGGGGGAGCCCTAAGTCATCATTCCACTTTTACTAAATCACCATCAACATTCATCATAATTGATTAATTAATTATGATCAAAGCTTAAAGGTGATTTTTCTGAAATACGATTGCAAAACTAGACGCACTGTTCCAGAGAGAGCCCTAAAGTGAATTGCACTAATGGTCAAATGGATCCTGCTTTTCCCCCTGAGACAACTACCGTCCAACAGAGTTCCACACACTCTCCCTTGTCCACCGAGATCTGCAGCTGTGCTGCCTGGGGCCACATTACTCATTTTAATACTCAATTGCACATTTACTGATGCTGTCTGTGTGCCTGGATTTCATCACATCGCAAAATAGGTGGAACCCACATCTTTAATCTTTCTTGCCTGCTTATCCAAAGGAAAACCACTAGTGTGGTAAGCAACTAGACAAATTGTCCTGTTATCTGTGTTCTTAGAACAGTATCTTAACTGGAGGCAGCCCTACTGTCTTTCACTGGTAAGAAATGAGAATAAACATCATCATTCTTTGAAATCACTCATAAGCAGCCCCCAGGAGACTGCAATTATACCCGTTTATAATTCTCCTCCCTCCCAAACTAACCCTTGATTCATAAATGTGCACTTTTCGGCGTCAGGCGTTAGAATAAATTAGACTATACAATTATGTGTAATTAAAGGGGAAAATGGGTACCGTGCTGCAAAGATTAGCCGTGTTTTGCTGAAGTAAAGCATGTCTGTGTCAGCGTGCTGGCCCAGGGAGGCAGCATGAAATACAATTAATGTTCTTCTTACTTAATGGGGGTTTATGGTACTGTTTTTCATTATCACAGTATCTCAAGAAATATAAACAGTTTTTCTCTAATGCAACTGCATTTCTACTGACAACACAGCTTGGGTCTAAGTGAAAATTCAGCAGAATTAACCACAGATTTATATTGTTATGGATGATCTTGGAATCTGTATTTTAAAACCCATGCAAAACTGTCTGCACTCAGGAGCTGAGAAGTTTGATCTCAGCCTCCTGAGAGTGGTTCTGCAGCCTCTTCTGCTCTTGTAGAAGCAACTTACAGCCAAACTTGTGTGCATTATTAAAGCCACCTGTGTCCCAGTTCTACGGCTCGCATTCCCAAGCCTCCCGTCTGCAGCCATGTTCCTTCTTCTAACGTTTCTCCTTTACACGCCAATTTGCTTGAGACATGTTAAAAGCTTGACTTTTACAACCCTCATAAAATCCCATCGACTCCAACCCAAATCCAGCCAGAAGTGCTCAGACAATCAGACTGAGTTTCAACCTCTTGATAGAAATAAAGAAACACATAGCAAGAATGATTTTTTTTTTTAATTGTTACATATGAGTCAAGGGAATAAAACAGCAACTCCGGCCTTGCAAGGGAGATAGAACCAGACGGGCGTTCTGCACAAAAGAGCTGCCAAGGAATCTGTAGAGGGAAGAAACGAGGCATGGAGGCGTCAAGAGAAAGGTCCCCCTGAGGTTAAATCAACAATGCTGGGGAGAATGGGGCAGCACGAGGAGCTTGAAAAGCTTGATCGTCCAGCTAGGATGGTCAGGATCATACCAAGAGATGTCATGGGGGATGAAGGACATGGGGGGAGAAAGGCTGTCTCGGTGTGGGTGGAGGTGGCAGGGGCTGGAGTATCAGGAGGCTGTGGAGGTGCCCAGGATTCTGCTGAGGCCCACCCAGACCAGGCAGCCAGGCCGGGGGACATGTGAGCCCTCAGGGCCCCTCACGTATCCCAGACACCCAGCTCCGAGCTCTGGAACGGGCCTCCGGTCCCCACCTGCCTGGAAGGACCTGGAAAACAGGCTAAGGCCTTGAACCCAGAGGACAAGAGAGTTTGCTGGGAATTATGGGGAAGAAACATGGCCAGAGGAGCTTTGCAGACCCTCTGACCTCATGGGTGTCTGAGCCAGTAAGTTAAGTCCAGACTAAAACACGTGACCCATAGCACCTGCCTACAATGAACACACACACATACATGCTCGGACACACAGGTACACATGCATGCACACGCAAGATCTGTCCCCATCTACTTAAGGAAGGATAAGGGGCCAACATAGACATTACCATGTTTGGTAATGTCCAGCAACAATGGAAACAACATATCCAAAAAGATAAGCAAATGCCACATGTCTGCCAGGCCCACAGCCCCAGAAAGGACTGTAAGCTTCCCCTCTCTGACTGGGGTTACCTGATGAGCAGAGGAGGATGGAGTGAAACATTGTGGGCAGGATCCATATGGGTATGAGAGAGCCACGTTCAGGAACTCGAGGCCCAAAGGGCATAGTGTGGTAATGCAGTGGGGTTTTTTGAAACTATTTTTTGCTGTGGAAATTTCCCCACCCCTGAAATATTCTCCAGAACCCAACATAAAAAGTAGGAGGGAGGCAGATCCCATTCCTGGGCCTCCCTCCTCCACCCCAGGCCCCAGACGCACCCCCAAGGGTCTCTGAGGACCCAGTAAGAAAACTGCTTCTGCAGTGGGGTACACGTCCCAAAACCAAGGACAGCAAATGAGTTGAAATCCCACTGGCCAAGTTTTTGACTATAGGCAAGACCCTTTATCTCTCTGAGCATCAGTTTTCTTGAAAAGATTGTCAGGAGGATTACATGAGACGACCTGGTGGAAACAGCCATTGACCACAGAACCTGCCGGAGTTGCACTGTCCAGCATGGGAACCCTGAGCCACACGTGGCTGCTCCCAATTGAGATGCGCTGTGAAGTTTAGATTGTACACCGGCTTACAAAACTTAGTAGGAAAAAATAATGTAAAAATATCTCATTAATAATTTTGTATTGATTACATGAAGAGATCGATTTTGGATATACTAGGTTAACTATATTATTAACATTAAAACTAATTTTACCTGCTTTTTTCAGACAGGGTCTCACTTTGTCACCTAGGTTGGAGCACAGTGGAACAATCATGGCTCACTGCAGCCTTGACCTCCCAGGCTCAAAGTGATCCTCCCACCTGAGCCTCCCGAGTAGCTGGGACCACAGGCATATGCCAATATGCCCAGCTTAATTTTTGTATTTCTTGTAAAGATGGGGTTTTACCATGTTGCCCATGCTGGTCTTGAACTCTTGAGCTCAAGTGATCCGCCCACCTTGGCCTTCCAAAATACTGGGATTACAGGCGTGAGCCACTGTGCCCCGCCCTCACCTGTTTCTTTTCACTTTCTAATGCACTACTAGAAAATTCTAAATGATATATATGTCCTTCTACAGAGATGAGGCGGAGGGAGAGGGGTCTCCATTATTTTTTGGTCTATGATGGTGAAGCCTGACATTCTGTCCCAAGGCAAAGAAGGTGGGAGCTGATCAGCCTTATCAGTGATGCCAATGGTAGGGCCAGCACCTGATTTGGAAAAGCAAGTTCAAGGTTTTTCTGATTTATTTAGGCTCTAACTTGATTGGGGTGGCTAACAGAGGTTATGGGGAGGAGCCTAGAGCCCCAAACCCAGTCAGGAGATCCGATTTGAATTTCAGATTAAAAAATGAATAATTTTTTAGTACTAAGTTCCTCCCCATAGAGGTCTGTATTTGTTAAGTCTCTGACAAGTCTAGCATGGAGGATCACACCACAGAAAGGAGATGCTAGGTTGAAAAGTAAAAACCTCCTAGGATTTAAGAGCATGAGCCTGGAGCTAAGGCTTCTTGGCTTCACAGGATCCACCACTTATAATTGTGCAATCTTCGGACAGTTACTAAACCTCTCTTGGTTTCCATGGTAAAACGGGCATAGTAACTTACTGTGTGAGATTGTCACAAGGTTTAATAAGTTACTGCTGCTTACAAGTGCTTTCCTACAGCGGCGTCTGTTTCCCCTTAGCAAGCAACTCGGCTGTGTGTTCTGCAGCTGCTGGTGGGTTCTCTGGTCGCTCTTTGCCCACCCGCGTCAGGCCGGTCCCCCTCCGGCCTCTTCTGTGGCGCGAGGGACAGCGGAAACCGCGGTAGACAGCACCCCCTTGAGTCGAATTCCTCCCCTTTCGGAAGAAGCCGGTTTCTCTTTTCTTTGCTACTCCCGGGCCATTTCTGGGCAACAGCTGCTATTTTCACTTGAGCCCAAGTTAGTTTCTCGGGGAGCTCTGGGGCTCGCACGGGCAGCTCGGTTTGCCCTGCGATTGAGCCGCGGGGTCGCGGCCGGCGCCGGCCTCTCCAATGGCAAATGTGTGTGGTTGGAGGCGAGCGCGAGGCTTTCAGCAAAGGCAGTCGAGTGTTTGCAGACCGGGGCGAGTTCTGTGAAAGCAGATAAAAGAAAACATTTATTAACGTGTCATTACGAGGGGAGCGCCCGGTCGGGGCTGTCGCACGCCCCGCGAAACACTTGGCTCCCTCCAGCTCCGAGAGAGGAGAAGAAAGCAGAAAAGAGGCAGATCCACGTCGTTTCCAGCCAAGTGGACCTGATCGATGGCCCTCCTGAATTTATCACGATATTTGATTTATTAGCGATGCCCCCTGGTTTGTGTGTTACACACACACACGCACACACGGTTCTGGCTCGCTTCCCTCCCTCGTTTCCAGCTCCTGGGCGAATCCCACATCTGTTTCAACTCTCCGCCGAGGGCAAGCGGGAGCGAGAGTGTGTCGGGTGAGTGTGCTTCTGTGTTTCCCGGCGAGGGTGCGCGCTCGGCGCCGGGAGCGCGGCCAGCCGGGTCCGGAGGCATCCGGAGGCCGAGAGCCGCCGGGACCCCAGGTCTGCGTCCACTGCCCCGTCCGGAGCTGGACTTCGGGGCCGGGGCCGTGCGCCGGAGACAGGCAGAGCCGGGTCGCGGGCCGCGCGTCCCTCGAGCCGGAGGTAAAAGCGCTCGCGCGCGGAGGGCTAGAGGAGGGCACCTTGGCTGGGCCCCCCGCGCCCCGGGCCCCCGCCGTCCGCTGCTCCCGGCCCGACGCTCCCCGCCCCGAAGCGCGCCCGCCTTCCCTGCGCGGAGGCCGGCGGGCAGGGGGCGGCAGCGCCGTGCCAAGGGGCTGGCTGGGGCAGCGCGGCCGGCCGGGCTGGGGCGACTTAAGAGCGGTCCGGGCTGGGCGCGGAGCCGGACTTTGGCTTGGGCGGCGCTCGGGGCGGGGGCTGGGGGCGGCGGCGGCGGCAGCGGCGGCGGCGCTGGGGGGCGGGGAGGAGGCAGGAGGAGGAGCAGCCGCGCTCGCCGGGGGATGCAGCGGCGGCGGCGGCGGCGGCGGCGGCGGGAGCGGCAGCAGCAGCAGCAGCGTCGGCGGCGCGGAGTCCCCTGCGCCCCGCGGCCCGGCCGGGCTGCGGCAGAGGCGGTGGCGCCCCGCGCCTGGTGAGGCCGCCGGGACCGTGCGCGCTGGTGAGTGGGGCGTGGGGGGCAGGTGGGTGGCTAGGGGACGCGGGGCTCGGGCGGGGACTCCCGGCGGCCGGAGCCTTCCCCAGCGTGAGCCCGGCCGCGAGCGCCGCCCAGGTGAGCTGGGGCCGGTCCCGACCGCCTGGCTCCGGCCCCAGTGCTGCTCGCGGAGGTGGGACCCTGCAGGCAGGAGGGAGGCTCCGGCGCCGGCCGGCCGCAGGGGGATGACCTGTTTGACCCCGCTGGCTGGCTGGGCGGGCGAGGACTTCCCGCCGCGCCCCTGACCCGCGGACGCGCCACACCGAGCCCAGGCGGCCCCGGGGGAAGCGCGCCTGGGCCCACCGTCCGCAGGGGCATGGCCTTGTTGACCCTTGGGGTTTAGACCCAAGGGACCGGCTAGAAGCCAGCCCACGTGGGGCTTGTCCGGGCAGGACTCGGGGAAGTAGTGGGCCGGATCTTCAGAGTAATTGGAAACTCGCAGACATCGAAAGGACAAACAGGATCGAAAAGGCAGACTTCCACCCAGGCCAGGGCAGAACCAGTTTCCATCGCCTGGCGGAGAGATGCTCCCCTTTTCGGCTCCTCGGGGTTTCAGAAGTCTAGCGGTGAATTCTAGGAGTGCACTTTTCCAAACAAACATTCCTTATAGTAGTTCGTTCATTCGTTCTACAAGCATTTCTGGAGCACCCCCTCGTGCCAGGCACCGCGTTCTGTTCCAGGGAAACGCGGCTGAACAGGATCTGGCTCCTGCGCGCCAGAAGCTGCCGGTTCACTTGGAGGGCAGCAGGGTAGAGAGATGCCGTCTTGGGGTGGAAGATGGAAGGGGAAGCCTGCAATCCTAGTTTGCACACTGGCCTCGGTCCGCAGCTTCCCACCTGCACGCTGTAGGCCCAGCACACAGTAGGAAGAGCAAGCCAGACCTGCCTGTGACGACCCCCTCCTCCTCCCCCTCCTTGAAAGCTTTGATTCATTCCCTGCCCCCCTTTCTGGACAGTCTTCCTGCAGCTTGTTTTAATCACTTTTTGAGTTAAAAGTCAATATTTAATTAACCAAGTAATTACATTCAGCTTACGTTTCAATCTGGGTATTTGCTCATCTGTGCATGTTGGGACTCCCGCCCTCTCGCTCCTCCATCTGTCCCCTGCCTGTTTCCCACAGGGTCCACCCCCACTTTTGGTGCGGAGACGGGGAGGCTGAGCTGGAGCAGGTTCTCAGGGGGAGACAGGGAGCAGGTGAGAAGGGCTTTCTCTGGAGGACACCCCGGATCTGCGCGCTCTCCGGATTTCAGCTTGTAGTGAATAGTGAAGGGGATTTCTTGACTGAGCCTCCGCCTCCCATTACAGAACCACCAGAGAGTTCTAATTAAATTAGAGCCAATCGTTAAGTATAGGAAGGGGGTGGGGAGGACAGAATGAAGGCCCCTTCCCTATAAGAGATGTTCTCCCAGCTTCGCCTGTCCCACATCATAGAGAAGAGAAAACTCGTCCAGACAGCCTGTCAGGTGTGTAATTTAGCGTTCTAATAAGCAGCTTGAAAGGCGAAGGTGGTGGGCTTGGCGGATGGCATCTTGGACCTTTGTACATGAAGGCCTCTTCCTTCCCTGGCCAAGTTTATGTACATAAAAGCCGTGATGTTGGCATCACTGCTGCAGCCGAGAGTCAGTGTGGGTTTGGGGTTTGAGCTTTGTGTGTACTTCTTGGGTTTTTTATTTGAATTTATGGCTTTTTCTGAAACCCTAATAACATGTTGAAATTTCAAACTTGAGAGTAGAACGATGGGTTGATTGTAAAAGTCTGGTCTTGGAGGAGGACAGCATAGCAGTGTGTGTGAGTGCGTGCACGTGCATGTCCTCAAGTTCAGCTGCTGTCCAGAGAACCCAGTTGATACACAGTTTCACACCTGATTTGGGACATAACATTTCCTTCTCACTTTTTCTGGCACTGGTTAGTTTATCTGCTTGGACCTGCCTCAAGAGGGCAGCTGGGTTAACCAGGCAGAATATCACCCAACTCTGTCAAGCTTTGGCCATTATCTGATCTTAAGACTTCAGTCCTGCAGAAGGAGTCCAGAATCCTTGTCCTAGAGAAAAATATCAGCATTTCTGACCAGCTTGTAGTTAAAAGGTTTAGTCCAGACTTAAGATAATTGAGAACACTTAAGTAGTTTTGTATGGGCCTGATCTGAGGCATTGATCTAAGCCCTGATATCTCACTCATTAAATCCACCCTATGAGGTAAGTACTGCAATTGTTACCATATTAAAGATGAGGAAACTGAGGCACAGAGGTGATTGTGACTTGCCTACAGCTGGTCACAGGTAGAGCTGGGATTCAAAAGGCCCTCAAGCTCCAGGATCCACTTGGAACCACTGGGCTCTCCTCCATGACCTTGGCCTTTGTCCCAGATGTAGAAGAAACACATATGCAGGGGAAGAAAACACCTTCAGACAGTCAAACTTTGCAAAGTCGAAGCCCTTCAACTTTCCATAAACCCCCACCGTTCACACAGAGAGTCACGGGTTTGTATTTGGGGTTTTTTGCCCCAAGGAAAACATGTGCCTGCCTGGTGCTTTTTCTTCTGCTTGTGAGCGGACACACTCTCCCCTCCCCCAGTCAGAATGCAAAGGGAACATCAAATGCAGCTGATGGAAAAGCCAGGGGAACCGAGATGAAGATTTCAGCCCACTCAGAGCACAGGGGCCAGAGGGCGAAAGCTCTCCTAGAGGTGAGACCTTCCTGTGGTTGGTGATGGAGTCTCACTGGCCTGGCCCTGGGGGTGGTGCCAGGGTGCTCTGTGTCAGGCCTGGGTGGATGTGGAAAATGGGGGCGTCTCAATGCTGACCTGCAGGTGAGGGGGGCCCTCCCTGAGACCTGCTTTCCCTGGGCCGCCTCGGAATGGGCCTTGGTGGAGATTCTACAGACACCCCTGGCCCAGCCGGATTGAAGGCACTGTCTAATTGGGAGAGCATAAAGATCATTATAATTAATTGGCATCCTGATAAATGGCATGGTTGCCTAATTGGGGTGGTTGCTAGGGAACGAGGCCTCACTTGGAGCCTAAAGGGGAAGAGGCGCTGGGCTGGCCACAGTTGGGTGTCAGGGTACAGAGCCAGCGGTGAATGAACCGGAGAGCAGTCCATCCGCGTTTACTGAGCAACTGCTGTGTGCAAGTTGTAAATGGAATATCAGTTAGGGGTACTTGCCTAGAAGGACTGTAAAGTAATCAGATTTCTTTCCCTTACAAGCAACCGAAAAAGAGAAGAAAAAAACTCAAGCCAGATTAAGGAGAAAAGAAGGGGACTTACTGGTTTTCATAACCAAAAGTCCTTAGGTGACTAACGCTAGCTTCAGACACAGCTGGACCCGCAGCTCAGGTTTTGTCGTGAGAATCCATTCCTCTCCACCGCTCCTCTGCCTTCCATGGGGCTGGTGTCTCTCTCCAGCTCTGGGGCGGGTAGTCCCTGGCAGCTGTGGGCACCATGGCGAGGAGAGCCAGACTGCCTGGCTCCCTGCCCAGCAGTGGGATCTGGGGCATGCTACTTAACCTTTCTGTGCCTTGATGTTCTCATCCAACAAATGATGATGATCATAGCACCTGTCTCCTGCTTGTGGTAAGCATGAAATGAGATGATCAATGTCAAGTGCTTAGCAGGGCATCTGACCCAGGTGAGCCCTCAGTAAGCATTGACTGTTATCGTAACTTAGGTGTCAGGACAGATGTCATGGAGCAGAGGGGTCTCATCCCCTCCAGAGTAAGCCCAAAGGGAAATAACAAGCCTCCGATCTGGCAACGTGCACCCGGGCGCCATGGTTCCCTCTGATTGGACTGTTTTTTGTCCAAACCAGTCACTGGCTGAGGAAATGAGTTGCCAACAATTAGCTTAAGCCAGGCTCACAGGCCTCTCCCTGGAGCTGGATAGATGCTGATTGCTGAGACCCCAAACCCTGGAAGGAAACAGCAGGGGGAGTCCCCAGTGAAAGGGAAGCCTGGATGCTGGAGAGGCAAATGGCCAGTGCCTACGATGGTGGGCCACTCATGTGAGCAATGCTGGCCAGATGGACCCATCTCCATTTTGGCCGTGGTGGAGACCAGGGAAACACGCTGCCTGGGCAGTGCCTCTCCCTCCACCAGGGCCAGCAGACATCAAAAGCCTGACTTTTCTGCCTTACTGTCTGAAGGATAGGGCCTGGCCTTGATCCTCTGCTTTCTGGGGGCCAGGGGCAGTGTTTGTCCAACCTCCCACCATGAGAATCATCTGGCAGTGTTTGTTTGAAAAGGCAAAGACCAGACCCTGTTGAATCAAACTTCCAGGGAGGGTCCTGGATGCTGGGGGGCATGACCAGTGTGTCACGTGTATATTCTATACCGGCAGGAGAGTTTGGGGAAGAGGGCTCTGGAGCGTGGGCCTCTGTCTTCCTGTCTAACGCAGGGGCTGTCAGAAGGCAGGGAAGATGCTCTAGTCCTGGCATGGTGGCTCATGCCTATAATCCGAGCACTTTGAGAGGCCCAAGTGGGAGGATCCCTTGAGGTCAGGAGTTTGAGACCAGCCTGGCCAACATGGCAAAACCCTGTCTCTAGGCCTGTAATTCCAGCTACACAGGAGGCTGAGGCACCAGAATTGCTTGAACCCAGGAGGTTGCAGTGAGCTGAGATTGCACTACTGAACTCCAGCCTGGGCAACACAGTGAGACTCAGTCTCAAAAAAAAAATTTAAAAGAAAAATGACTGCATGATGTGATGGGGTGGGAGGCAACTTTAGGCAGGCTGTCAGGGGAGGCCTCTGTGAGGATGTGACCTTTGAGCTGTGACCTAGATTTTAGGAAGGAGTCCACCTTGGAAAGATCTGGGGGAAGAACATGCCAGGTAGAAGGAACAGCCAGTGCAAAGGCCCAGAGGCAGTGGGAGAGGCCTGTCCCAGACACCTGCTCCAAACACAAATAGAAATCAAGTGGGGTAGTCCAGGCGCAGTGGCTCACACCTGTAATCTCAGCACTTTGGGAGGCCGAGGTGGATGGATCACTGGAGGTCAGGAGTTCAAGACCAGCCTGACCAACATGGTAAAACTGCATCTTGGCTAAAAATACAAAAATTAGCTAGGCATGGTGGCATGTGCCTGTAGTCTCAGCTACTTGGGAGGCTGAGACATGAGAATCACTTGAACCTGGGAGGCAGAGGTTGCAGTGAGCCAGGATCATACTTCTGCACTCCAGCCTGGGCAACAGAGTGAGACTCTGTCTCAAAAAAAAAAAAAAAAAAAAGTAGGGTAGAGGGTCAGGAGTAAGTGGGGGAGGGCACATCGGAGATGAGAAATACAGGCCTTGCTAAGAAATTTTAGACTTCATTTTAAATAAAATGGATAACTGTCTGGATGTAGTGGCTCACACCCGTAATCCCAACACTTTGGGAGGTCAAGGCGGGTGGATCACCTGAGGTCAGGAGTTCAAGACTAGCCTGGCCAACATGGTGAAACCCCATCTCTACTAAAAATGCAAAAATTAGCCAGGCATGGTGGCACGCACCTGTAATCCCAGTTACTCGGGAGGCTGCAGCAGGAGAATCGTTTGAACCCAGGAGGTGGAGGTTGCAGTGAGCTGAGATTGCGCCATTGCACTCTAGCCTGAGCGACAGAGCAAGACTCCCATCTCAAAAAGAAATAAAAAATAACATGGAGAATCATTGGAGGGTTTTAAGTCAGAGAATGATATGATTTGTGTTTCGAAAAGATCCTGCTGGCTCCTGTGAGAGGCATGCTATGAGATGGAAGTGGGGTCACCAGGACTGTTAGGCATCTGGGAGGGCCCGAGAGTGGCTTGGACGGTGGTGATATCAATGGAGATGGAGTGAAATGGGGATTGGAGATGTATTTTGGAGGTAGGGCCCACAGGACTTCCTAGTGGATTGGATTACAGAGTGAGGGAAAAGGCTTTGATTCTCATCTGAGGGTGATTTTGACACCCAGGAAACATTTAGCACTATCCAGAGACAGTACAGGTTGTCCCAACTGGGACATCTAGAGGATAGAGACCAGGGATGCTGCTAAACTTGCAACGTACAGGATGACCCCACAATGAAAAATGATTCAGCCCAAATATTCGTGGTGTATCCTGCCAAGGAATCAAAGGTGACTAGGCAGTCTGGTGCATGGTGATTGCTAAATAGGGAAGATAGGAGAGAAGATTTTGGTGGGAGGAGTGATCTGGAATTCCGACGTGGAAATGTTGGATTTGAGTTGAACCCCACCTGGGCGTCTGGAAGCTCAGTGGGTGGTGAATGTGGATGTCTGCAGCCGGTCGGGGCTGGTAACCTAAGTTTGGGAGTTATCAGCACATCGATGTTATTTTAAGCTGTTGGGAGTGGACACAATCATCCAGAGAGAATGTGTTTTGTTTTCTAGTGTGGTTTTCTCCCCCCAACCTCTCCCCAGTGCCCGTCATGAATCTATTTGATGAATATTTTTAGCACATCCCACATGCTCACCTCTCTGACGTTTCCAAGAAGTTCCTGAAGGCTCGGGCTAAGCCTCCCCTTTTCTATTGCCTGGTTTCTCAGTGATTAACAGAGCTAAATATTCATTGCTCTGCCACAGATGCCCTTGGGAAATTGCTTAAGGTCATGTGGGATCTCGGGCCTCATAGGCAGCACGATGCCTTCTGGGTAGAACAGCTGTTGGCGAGGCCTTCAGAACTTCTCCTCCAGCCCAGACCAGGACTTCGTGGAATTCTCTAACCAGAATATTTTGAATTCCCCACGTTCTCTTAATATGATTCCAAAGCACACATTGCCCAGTGGCCCTGGCCTCTGCCATGGAGCATCATCTTATAAAAGACCTGGCCCATTGCTCTGCATACCTGGGCCCAGCTTGCATCTTAGATGAATTCTATCCCAAACTCAGAGTTGTTATGGCCATGTCTTGTGTGTGTAAGTTGGTGGACAGGGCAATCCCCAGGGACCAGGAATAGTACCAAAGATGTGTTTGGCCAGGTAGAAGCCAGATGTGTTAGGGGAAGAATGTGGCCAATAGCTTTTCTTATTGGCTCGTGGTCAGGACCCCAGTGGGTGACTTGACCCGCCCCAGTAGCCAGAGAAGAGGAGCTTTTTTGTTTTTGAGACAGGGTCTTACACTATTACCCAGGCTGGAGTGCAGTGGCACAATCTCAGTTCACTGCAGCCTCAACCTCCCAAGCTCAAGTGATTCTCCCACCTCAGCCTCCCAAGTAGGACGGGACTACAGGCACAGGCCACCACACCCAGCTAATTTTTTTTTTTTTTTTTTTTTTTTTGGGTAGAGATGAGATCTTGCTATGTTGCCCAAGCTGGTCTCAAACTCCTGGGCTCAAGCGACTGTCCAAAAGTGCTGGGATTGCAGGCGTGAGCCACCCTGCCTGGTCTGGAACTCTTTGAAAAGAGATTGAAAACACTGTCAGCTCACAGAAGCCTGGAGAAGTTTGTGTCTGGTGAAAATCAGACCATCTGAAAGCCACAGTTCTGGTCTGCCCTCGAGACATATACTATCCACAGACTTCTGATTGCAGTCCACTTATCTGGATATTTCAAAGACCAGGAAAGCCTACTATAATTCTTAGTAGCTTAGAGTCCTGATCATTTGAATGTGAACTGAAATGGTTTCATTGTAAGGAATCACATTTCTGACTGACAGTGGCTTATGCCATAGAAATATTTAATTCTCACATAACACCAAGTCCAAAGCAGGGGAATCCAGGGGTTGGTTTTTCAGTACAACAGTGTCATCTAAGGTCCCAGGATCTTTCAAGCCTCTGTTCTTCTGTCTTCATCATGTCTTTGGCCTTGTTGCCTCATAGTCTCAATATTGCTGCCACAGCTCCAGACGTCGCATCTCCCTACAAAGTGGGACTACAGGGCAGGACTCCTTGCTGTCTCTCTTTTAATCGGAGAGTAAAATCCTTGCCAGAACACTCCCACCCTAGCAGACTTTGCTTTCTGTTTCATTGGTCCTGGGTTGGGTTTTGCTCTTACCTCTAAATCAAACACTGGGAAAGGGCCTGGCTCCTTCCGATCCTTTGGATCTCAGCTCAAATGTCACCTCCCTAGAATGCTGGAAGGACAACCCGTTTTATGTTGATAACACTTACCACTCTCTGGAATTAGCCTGGTTTGCCTATTTGTCCTTTGTCCTCTCTCCCCTCACTAAAAAGTAAGCTCTGTGCTTGTAGGGACATCGTCTGTCTTGTTCATCCCTATATCCACAGTACTAAGAACCAGGGTGGCAATCTGGATACTAAGTAAATATTTTTTGAATGAAGGAAGCAAGAAGAGAAAGAGGCTTGGAGAGCTGCAGGCAGATCTGGCTCGCGTGTTTGCTGGAAGGTGACTGCTCAGGGCAAGGATGTCAAAAACTGTTAGTCATTTGCAAAAAGCTAAGCGGGTGGCTGGGAGGATTGGTTTCACACACACTCACTTGCTCCCCGGTGCCAGAGCTGGGGTTTTGTGCTAGCATTGCTTGCAGAGGAGGGATCGTCCCCTTTATGCCACAGCAGAGACCTCACGGCCTTGCAGAAGGGCTGGTGGAACCCCCCACTTCTGATGACTCTTGGGCCAACCTAGTCTTCCAGGTCAGTGGTGTGACATTCTAATGAGGGCTCTTGAGTTGAATATTTCTGCATTTGCCCTTGAAAAGACAGCTCCCGTCCCTAAATTGTCCCTTCCTGAAAGAACAGCTGTCACAGCCCAGGAGACCAGCCTCTTTAATCTCCGCTCCCCAGCCTACCCTCCTGAAAGCTCACATTTACTGAGCACTTCCTACAGGCTAGTGGTGGTTTAGGTGCTCCATCCTTTGAATGTGTAACTACTCAGCGATGCGGGGTAGTTACAGCCCCGTTTTGTAAAGGAGGAAAGAGACACAACGAAGTCTGTCTTTGCTCTGCCATGCTGGTAGAATAGGACATCACAGGCCGGCTAACCAGGGGCTCTGTGCAGCTCACGGAAATGTTTTGTTTGAACCTTTTAGATTCAACAACCTTTTAGATTTTTAACAACTACGAGATTTCACATTTTAAAAATCTGGATTTTCAGCTTCTCCTGAAAAATGGGGAGATGGGGTCCCCACCATTCCCTGTAGCCTGAGATTGTGAACCAGTTCATTTGACTTTTTTCATGGCACTTTCCCTTCTGTTTTTCTCATTGTGGAGCAATATTTCTCTGTTCTGTCTCTACCGAAAGTGGCCAGATGAGAGCTGAAGGGGAAGCGGGGTGTGCGGTGTTCTTATGGGTCCACTTCACCCGATTACGTTACCTGCCCGGCCCATGTAGGCATTTGGGTTCGTCTCCCATTGTGATACTTTGTACCAAATGGCTACACTTCCAGGGACATTGTTTTAAGTGTCCCTAGACACTAACATTGTGCATTGCAAGTGTGTAGTAATAATAATGTCTGATATCTACTGATTACTTTTGCCCAGCATTTCATCATCACAGCAAGCCTTTGAAGCAGGGCCTAATATCATCTTCACTTTATAAGTAAGGAAACTGAGGCACTATGTGTGATGCCCTCACTAGAACAGGAGGTCTTGAAGCTTGTTCATCTTTGTACCATTTGTGCTAGGCTTACTGGCTGTTTGAATGAATGATTAAAGGAATGAATGAATGAATGAATGATGTTCTCCTCCAAATGTTCATTGGCCCAGGAGGTTGAAAGTCTTAACCTCATAGTCATTTGTGACATTTCTGTTGGGGGAATAGTCTCTGATCAGTGTCACTGAGGATTCTAGGATTGTGTTTCTGCTGTGTAACAAACCACTCCAAACTCAGTGACTTAAGGTAGCAACATTTTATTTTGGACGATTCTGTGTGTTGACCAGGTGGTTCTTCAGCTATGATATCAGCTGGCAGGTCTAAAACAACCTCATTCAAATGGCTAGCAGCTCTTGCTGGTCACCAGATGGGAGCTCAGTTATTCTCCATGTGGGCTCTGCCCTGTGGCTGCTTGGGCTTCCTCAACAGTATGGCAGGCTCAGGGTAGCCTGATTTCTAAGAGTGCAAAAGTGAAAGCTGCGAGGCCCTCTTAAGGCGTATCCGCAAAACTGGCACAGCATCACTTCTGCCACCTTCTCTTGGTCAAAACAGGTCACAAAGCCAGCCCGGTTTCATGGGGTGGGGCCCACACAAGGGTTTGAATACCAGGCAGTGTGGCTTTTTGGAGTCCACCAAAGTACCCATTCATCACAGACTGCAAGTAGCGGAGCCCAGCACTTACCATCTCAAGCTGAAACAGGATTTACTGGGGGTCTCAGGAAAGGACAGGGCAGGAACTAAGGAAATTCTGGGGACCCTGGTGCAGGAGTTACTAGCAGCCGCCCGAAGGAGGGTTTCCATCCCAATGCGACAAATGCACCCCTACTTTTTCTTTCTGCCCTTGACACTTTATTTGACAGTTGGGGACATGGTGAGAAAGTCTGACTGACTGACCTTGGTCACATGATCATCCCTTGGCAGAGAGGATGGGGGCATCTTGGCAGAGGGGAGGTAGGCCTCAAAAGGAAGCTGGGGTGCTGTCAAAAGAAGGGGACCAGATGGACAAAAATAGTTAGAAATCTCTGCACCGCCCCTGCATAGGTGACTTCACCCCTGGCAGAGCAATGAGCATTTCAAAACGAATGAATGGACTTTGAAAGTCTGGTATAAGTGGAATGCGCAAATCTGTGTGGCAGCTTCTCCAGCTCCAGGGCCCCATAGCTCAGGTGCTGTTGGGGGTCTGGAAGCTGTTCTCCACTTTATGGGGCAAAGTCAACTCCTAGAACCCCTGCCATGCCTCGATATCCCCCTCCAGAAGATGGGGGCAGTTTGCTTCTGGCTCCTGAGAGGAGAGCATGCGCAGTAATGAGGGACCTGAGCTCAAGGACTGCACTCCCTCCTCCCAGACCCCGCCTCGCCAGTGAGACTGCCTTCCACCCCCACACCTGGTGACACCCAGTGAGTCCCCCTGGCAGGGGAGGCTGCTAGTCGGCAAAACTGATCCAGACTCATCCCAGCTCGCAGAGCCTCTGACCCAGGCTTTCCTCCCACTTGCCGGTCTATTTCCGGCCGCTAATTAGATTGCACAGCACGCCACGTTGGGAAGCCGACCTGTCGTTCCAAAGGCACTCCACTCGCATCTCCAAATGTAGCGGGTGATTTGGTAGAAGTTGCTTCTGACTCCTTCTCCCGGCTTCTGAAATAATTGTAAGCATCGGGCCGTTTCCAAGGTGAGCTAATGAGCAGCTCATCTGCTAATAGCAGGGGCAAGCTGGCTGAGGATGGCACGCTCGCCTGTGGATTGGGTGAAAAGGAAAGTAGTAATTGGATTATTAATACCGAGCCGTCAAAATACCTTTTATTCCTTTTATGTTCTTCTCGAAGGAAACGACAATCTCTAGAAACAAAAATACATGTTCTGTGGGGGTAAGCAGGGCTAGGCTAAGAAAATGTGGGGCTGAAAAGGGGGAGGGGGTTAAAAAGGTAGAATTGTCAGTCCTCACTGTGGCAGTCTACACTGAGAACCAGCCCACAATTAGGCGTGAATAATGACTCTGTTCAAGTCCGACTTTATTGCTTTTGGCCAAAGGCCTTTTGCAGAAATAACTTTGTAACTCCCTGCCAGGGAAGCTTTTGTCCGCAGCTGAGACAAAGGAACAAAGAACAGAGGTGGGAATTTCTGTATCTGATTTCTACTTCCTCTAAACAGCCAGAAAGGACAGCGGGTGTGGCCGACCCAGAAGGCATGGGCTGGGGCAAAGGGGTGTCCAGCCTCCTGTGGGCCACACTGCTGTGCTGGGCTGTACCATGTTGCTTTCATTCTGCACATTTCCACCCCAGGGCCTTTGCACTTACTTCCTCCGTTGCGTAGAAAGCATTTTGCCCACAACTGGCTTCTTGCCCACCTCTGCTCTCAGCTCAGATGCCACTTCTTATGCCACCTCCTCATCCCAGAGAGGCCTTTCCCAATTTACTGTCCATCCTATCACCTGACAACTTCCTCCAAAGCTCTTAAGACAATCTGAAATTTGTCTTCATTCATTCATGTTCTCTTCCACCAAGGTGTCACAGCTCTGTGAGGACAGAGGCCTGGCCTGCCTTGTGGCCACTGCTGTTTCTTAGCATGTGGCACGTAGTAGGTGCTCAGGAAAGATTGGATAGCTTGGAAGAGTTGCACGTAGCTCCCAGGCCAAGCTCCAGCAGGGCTTTATGGAGCCCACTCAGTGTTTAAAATAGAAAGTTTTTACTTTGGAAATGGCATTTCCAATGTAGACCAGGCTCCACCCCGTCTCTTATCCTAAATCTAGGCCATTTCACTCACTCAGGCCTCCTGCCCGACCCTTGTAGGCATTTGCATTTTTGTCCTTGCTTTAGACAAAGGCCACTGTAGACATATCTCTCTCCAAAGGTCACCAGACAACATCCAGACTTCTTGCAATGCCAAGTCTTGTGCCAGACTGCTGGCCTCCACCAACCAGGTCCCACTGACCGGATTGAGGTGTAGTCTTCATCTTAGCAGTCCACACGCAGGGCGTAAATAGTGTTGATCTCATCATGTGCAGGTCATGGCAGGAGGAGGGTCTGGCAGGAGACCTGAGTGAGTGAAGTGGCCTAGATTTAGGATAAGAGACGGGGTGGGGCCTGGACTACATTGGAAATGCCATTTCCAAAGTAAAAACTTTGAACTTTTCCTTTTTCCCTTTTCCTTTTCTGGTCTCCTCCTAGCCTCTGGGTCATCAAGGGGGGAATCGCATGAACTCCTCCTTCATGGTCTTCAAGGAGACCTACTCCCACTGTAAGGGGAAGCTCAGAGGCCTTGGCAAGCAGGAATGTAACCACAGTGTCATTGCCTTTGCTTGTACTGTTGCCATCTAAATATGGCAGGGGTTCTCACCTAGGGGCAGTGTTGCCCCCTAGGGGGACATTTGGCAGTGTCTGGAGATAATTTTGATTGTCCCAGCTGGGGTAGGTGCTACTTGCATCTCATGGACAGAGGTCAGGAACGCTCCTGAACACCCTGCGATGAACAGCACAGTCCCCCCATCGACGAATGACCCCGCCCACAGGCCAGTAGTGCCAAGCTTGAGAGACCCAGGTTTATGGCAATGGGTGCTGGTTCCGCCAAGATAGACCTTTCTTTCTAAATAAATTTACTGAAATAAGAAAGGGAATGAATGAATGAATGAATGAATGAATGAATTTAGGCCCAGATTTGGGTATTCTACTTATACCAGACTCTTAAAAATTCATTTATTTGTCCTGAGACCCTGGCATATGGGATGGAGCACAGAGGGTAACGATCAGCCCTGTCGTCCCTTTCGGAGCAGACCAGGCTGTACTGTTTGCCTCAAATCAGGAGCCCCTGCCCTGGAAGCCTCTATCTTGCCAGAAACTTCCTGGGAGCCGCCTGTAAAAAAACAACTCTAGCAGCAGTTGATTCTGGCCCAGGAGAAGCTGTGTTATCCCAGGCAGAGTTCTGGCAGGTTGCGAGATGTTTCCAGGTCTCCTGCCCAGCCAGGCATGATTAGCATCCTTCCAAGCCTGGCCCCGGAGCCCTGGCCCAGCACCCCCATTTGAAGCCTGCAGAACCTCATCATCACCGCGCCACCCCCGCCCCCCTGGCCCCTCGTGCCACTGACAAGCCAATACCTGCCTGATGAGAGGGGCTCCCAGGGCCAGCAGCCTTCCCTCCTAGACTCCAGGGCAACCTCCATGCTGACGGCGGCTTTGAGCACAGGGCTCAAGGGCAGAGCCTGAGTTGGAAAATTTCTCGCCTCTGCAAAAGGGAAGAGCTAGGGGAGGTTGGGGCCTTTTCCCCAAATGAGATCTTATTCTTCTGTGGGGTTTTCTGGGTTTGTTAGGTGGCTTCCCTTCTACTTAAAAATAAGCTGGGGGTAGTTAAAAAATGGGAAGAAATGTTTCCAGCGCACACAGAACTGAGCAGATGTGTTCTCCAGAATAAGGAGGAGAGGTTGTTGCTGTGACTCTAGCTCCCAGTGTGAGCCCTTCAGTTCACCCTTCTGCCCTGCTCAGAACCCCCTGGACCCGACATCGTGGCTTTAACCCCCTTGGGTCATGTAAGAAGGAAGAGTGGGGTTGGGGCAATCTTCAGGTCACCCCAGGACTTTCCCAGGCTCAGGGATTCTTTGAAATGGGCGTGAGCACAGATGCCCAGCCTTGACAGAGGCTGACTCAGATTGGGTTTCACTTCCTAAGAGGGAGGATGTACTACAGGGGAGGCCCACGTGGCCCCAGGCCTGACCAGCCTCTGTGACCCAGCAGGACCAGCTGTTTTCCAGGATGGCGACACGGTACCCTGCAGACTCATCCATGGTGGGACCTTGATGCTCCTCTGTTGAGAGGTGGGTCTGTGTCCCCTGCCCTTGAATCTGGCCAGACGTGTGTAGCCCTGGTAGAAGGAACACCATGGGACAGCAGAAAAGATGAAGATCACTGGGACCCTCGCTGTTGTGTAAGAAATCAGACCCTACTGCAAGGCCGCCATGCTGTGAGGAAGCCCAAGCCACACTGAGGCCACATGGAGGTACCCACTCCACAGCCCCTCCCAAGCCCCCAACTGACTGCCAGCAACAACTGCCAGACAAGCCAAGGCCTTGCTGAGCCTTCTCAGCGGTGGCCTCAGATGTTACAAAGCAGAGACCAGCCCTTCCTGCCATGTCCTGCACAAGTTCCTGATCAGGAGCCTCTGAGAATAAAAGCAGGATTTTAATTCACTAAGTTTTGTGGTAAATTGTTACACAGTATTTTTAGTAACTGGAGCACTCAGCCAATTCCAGTGTTCCCACCGTGCAGTTATTCATTCATTTACTAAACAATACCCAGAGACTGTCCACCTCTCCCCTTACCTGCTCCCACCTGGTTGTCTCAGTGGCCTCCCTGTGCCTGGCCTCATGCCCTGAAGTCTGTGCCCCTCACATAGTCAGAAGGATCCTGTTAAAACCTACATCAGGGCTGGGCATGTTGGCTTACACTTGTAATCCCAGCTCTTTGGGAGGCCGAGGTGGGAGGATTGTTTGAGTCCAGGAGTTCAGCACCAGCGTGGGCAACATAGTGAGCCCTCATCTCTACCAAAAATTTAAAAAGTAGTCGGGCATGGTTGCCGTCACCTGCAGTCCCAGCTGCTTGGGAGGCTAAGGTGGAAGGATTGCCTAAGCCTGGGAAATGGAGGTTGCAGTGAGCTATGTTCTTGCCACTGCACTCCAGCCTGGGCGACAGAGCAGGACTCTGTCTCAAAAAAAAAAAAAGAAAAACTACACCAGATCACATCACCCATAGGCTAGAACCCCCAGCCCCCCTCATTCAGCTCCGTGCCGCCATGCTTGCCCCCTTTCCAGTCCCCCTCAGGCGTCTTCCTACTTCAGGACAGTTGTACTTTCTGTTCCCTGTGTCTAGGATGCTCTTCCCCTAAATATCCACAAGGCATGTTCCTTCCCCTCCTGCAGGGATCCACCCAATTGTCATCTCTCAGAGAGGCCTTTGCTGCCCACCCTATTTAAAGTTACACCCCCTCACCCCCTAGCACTCCAGCCTCCCTCCTTAGGACTTGATCTCCTTGGTACACATTGCCTCATACGCTGTGTCATTTATTTTGGTGTCTGATCCATGAAGAATTGTTTCTCCTGATTCCCAGCACTGAGAATAGGGCTGGGAGCATAGAAGGTGCTCAGGAAATCTCGGTTGACTACCTGGAAGAATTAGCACGTCGGCTGTGCCAGGAGCTGGGATCATGGCGTCACACAACCAAGAGACAGCCCCTGCCCACGCAAGCTTCTGGTAAAGGGATGATCCTCTATAAAGTAAAACTCCGGCCAGGTGCAGTGGCTCACGCCTGTAATCCCAGCACTTTGGGAGGCCAAAGTGGGCAGATCACTTAAGGTCAGGAAATCGAGACCAGCCTGGCCAACATGGTGAAACCCTATTTCTACTAAAAAAAAAAAAATACAAAAATTAGGCAGGCATGGCCGGGCGCTCATGCCTGTAATCCCAGCACTTTGGGAGGCCAAGGCAGGCAGATCACGAGGTCAGGAGATCGAGACCATTCTGGCTAACATGGTGAAATCCCGTCTTTACTAAAAATGCAAAATTAGCCAGGCATGGTGGCACCTGCCTGTAGTTCTAGCTACCCAGGAGGCTGAGGCAGGAGAATCACTTGAACCCAGGAGGTGGAGGTTGCAGTGAGTCGAGATCATACTCTACTGCACTCCAGCCTGGGCGACAGAGTGAAACTCTGTCTCAGAAAAAAAAAGAGAGACAGGTGTAGTGGCGGGTGCCTGTAATCCCAGCTACTCAGGAGGCTGAGGTGGGAGAATCACTTGAACCTGGGAGGTGGAGGTTGCAGTGAGCCAAGGTCACGCCACTGTACTCCAGCCTGGATGTCAGAACGAGACTCCATTTAAAAAAAAAAAAATTCTCAGGCCAGAGACTAAATACGATAAGTTATGATAAGTGCTCTGAAGAGAGCAGCACTGGGACTGGGGTGGGAATGACCAGAGCAGGGCCTGCTTCAGGGACGGTGGGCCAGGGAGGGCCCAAGTCACAGCCAGGGTGGCCAAGTCAGGTCCAGAATTTGTGATTCCCACACCCAGGTTCCTTCCGCTTTTCCACACCACCTTCTGTTATCAGTTGTCAAAGAAGGATGGGCGAGTTGGCCCTCAATAAGGCGGAGAGTTGGGCACAGGCCGAGGAGGCCTAGCGTGGGCTGGCAGGCCGTGCCTTGAGGCCTCTGTTCACACAGGCACAAGGTGGCCAGGAAGCCACTTGAGTCAGCCGTCTGCCTCCAGCCTGCTTCCCCGTTTGGGTTCATTTGGTTGCAAGTGACAGAAAGAGCAACTAGGAATGACCTAATTGAAAAAAGGGAATTTCACTCCTGATCCTGAGTCAAAGTATGGGGAAACTGACCTACAAAGAAAACAGAAACTACTTAAAGAGGAATTTATTGGGCCTGAAACAAAGAACCCAACCCAAATCTTCCTCTTTCAGGCTTGGCTGGATCCAGGTGTCCAGTGCTGTTAAGTCCCAAGTATGTTGCATTTCACAGCACTGCTCTGTTCTGTGTGTTGGCTTCATTCCCGACCCCACTTAAGACAAGGTGGTGTCGCTGTCGTCCCTGGTCCTCACATTGGAACCACATGGAGTGAGTTAGCCAGTTGTAAAGACTGGATGCCTCTTCCTGACCAGTCAGGCCAAAGCACCTGGATTACTCTGGCCCGTCACTGAGGCAGGGGGTGGGGAGGCTCTGATTGGCCCAGGTCTAGGATCCCACGATCTAGCCTTGTAGCTCCGGAACTGGAGCCTAATTTGAACTTTGTGGACCAAGGGTGGGGAGAAAAGGATCCCCCAAGATTTTTTTTTTTTCCTGAGATGGAGTCTTGTTCTGTCACCCAGGCTGGAGTGCAGTGGCATGATCTTGGCTCAGTTCTCCTGCCTCAGCCTCCCAAGTAACTGAGATTACAGGCACACGTCACCACACCTGGCTAATTTTTGGGTTTTTTGTTTTTTGTTTTTGTTTTGTTTTTGTTTTTTGAGATGGAGTCTCGCTCTGTTGCCCAGGCTGGAGTGCAAGTAGCACAGTCTTAGGTCACTGCAAGCTCTGCCTCCCGGGTTCACGCCATTCTCCTGCCTCAGCCTCCCAAGTAGCTAGGACTACAGGCATGTGCCACCACGCCCGGCTAGTTTTGTATTTTTGGTAGAGACGGAGTTTCACCGCATTAGCCAGGATGGTCCCGATCTCCTGATCTTGTGACCCACCCGCCTCAGCCTCCCAAAGTGATGGGATTACAGGTGTGAGCCACCGAGCCCGGCCTAATTTTTGTATTTTTAGTAGAGATGGGGTTTCACCATGTTGGCTAAGCTGATCTCGAACTCTGAATCTCAAGTGATCCACCCACCTTGGCCTCCCAAAGTGCTGGGATTACAGGCGTGAGCCACCAACCCAGCCTCAGATCCCCAAGAAAATTGGGACCTGTTATGGAAAGGAGGTTAGATAATCCTGGATGGTCCAAACCTAGCAGAGAACACAAGCCAGCATTTATTGGGCACCTGCTGCATACAGATCTGTTGCAAGGCTCCGTGCATGTTAAACCATCCACTCCGTAGGCAAGTGCTGTAAGCGTCGCCACTTCCCAGATGAAGTCCCTGAGAACACAGGAGGTTCAGACCCTTGCCCAATGTCTAGTTAAGTGGTGGAGCCGAGATCCAAACCCAGGCAGGCTAGCTCCAGATCATACCCCTCTTCCTACTCAGCGTGTTCCCTGCTGCATTTTCCCCCAAGTAAGTATCAGGCTATTTTCTTGCCTCTGTCCACTTTGTCAGCTCCGTGAGAATCGAGAGTTTTGTCTGTTCTTTTTTTTTTTTTTTTTCTTTTTTTTTTTATGGATCATGAAATAGCATAAGGCAAGTAGCAGATGCTCAGGTATTTGAGGGTGTGAATTATATGGCCTGTCAAACATCTACCCACTTGACATACAAAACATTTTGGTGCTCAGCTTCCTAAGACTTGAATGTATTGTTTCTAAATTTCCTTTGTGCTCTGACTTTAATCCATGGCCACTCTGTTCACACAGCTTGCCTGTGGTTTGCCGTTGTTTCCAGTCCTCTTTTCTGATCATTCTCACATGTAGCCAGAGTCTTTCAACTCCAGCTTCTCCTGTGTTGACTTTAGAATATCACTTCCAGGAGGGCAGGGAATTCTCTTTTCACTGCTTTATCCACAGTGCCAAGAACTGTGCCTGGCACACACGAGCCTTCGGGCATTTCTTGTCACATCAATAGTTAGGCAGGTAACTGGGTTCCTAAGCCCTGCATTTTTGGTCTACAATCTTTATGCCCCTAATTTCCTTTCCAGATCCTGAGCCTTTGTCTTGAAACCTGATCTTTCCGTCCCGCCTCTGAATGACCCTTCTACTGTCCCCTGCCCTGTTCTTGAAAGCCGGCTTGGTTCTCTGCCTCCATTTGGAATTCCAAGAACAGGCAAGGAGAGCCACCAGATGGCCTGGACCTAGGTAGGGGAGACGGGGAGAAGCTGTGGCCCGCAGGTTACAGGAGCTTCTGTGCTTTCTTTGACGGCCCCAAAGAGGAGAAGGCTGGAGAAAGCCTGGGGCCAGGAAGAAGGGGAGACACAGGGGAGTGTACGGTTTAACAGATGTGCGTGTGTCATCCCCTGTCTAGACAGCTTCTGGGTTTGTGAGATTTGGGACCACACTTCCCCACCCCTCCAGGGGCCTCTCTCTGTTTCCTCTGCCTGCTCTTTGCCCAAACTGCTTCTCCTGCCTGAAGCATCCTGTCTTCCACCCTCCTCTTCACGGGCTATCCAAATCCTGTGGATTCTTCAGAACTTTGCTCCTAGTAGGCTGCTCAGAGTTTATGCTAAGTACTCCTCCAGGAAGCCCTCCCTGACTGCTCCAGGTCAGCAGTTTCCCCTTTCTTCTTCCTGTTTATGCAACACACTTAACCTCAGTCCCTTGTGTCATCTGTTGCTTTCTAAGTCAGCGTAAGTGTCAAAAGAGTAGGCTCTGGGGTCAGAATGTCTGTGTACAAATAGTAATACTGGCTTGCTTGCTTTATCTGTCACTTGGAGGTGGCACATCTAAGTGAACCTCCCAGGGGACAGGGAAGAGTGGATTATTGTTGTAATTGGGCAGGATTCTCCTGTCACTGAACACTGTGCCTCACATATAGCAGGCCTTTCATAAATATTTGTAAAGTAAATGAAGGAAGAGAGAAATGATCAGGCTCTCTGGACCACCTGGGGAGGCCTCCATTTCTGTTGCGGGGCTCTGGCCCCAGCCCATGGGACGTATCTGCACACCCACAATTTCCTTTCTTCCCACCTCTCGTAAGTGTTTCCCGTCTGACCAATGCCGCCTTCTGCCTCTAGCCCGTTCTTCCTCTCCCACAACCTCAGCTACCTAATTATTACCAAACTCTTCTCTCTCCTTCTCTTATTGGATTTGGGGGTGGAGAGAAGATGGGAAGGGAGGACCAAAGGGACAGTATTCAGCACCCATGTTGCATGACACTGGGCAGGTTCTGGAGCTTGTCCGTGCCTTACCTTCCTTGTCTGTAAATGGAGCATCCCAACTCACAAAGTTGTTGTAAGTTGAGTTCACACACTAAAAGTGCTTAGAATTGTGCAGGGCCTGTCATGTTAGCTATCCTTCATCGTTGTTGTTCTAGGGTGTTTCCTGTGTTGGTCTTATATACAGTAAGAACACCTGTGGCCTCAAAGCACTAATAGGGGTTGTTAGCAGGAGGCGGGAGATAATTCTTTGTTAAGCCGGTAAATATTTTGAATGCCTGCTATGCCCCAAGCACTGTTTTAACTGTTGAGGATATAGATCTGAACAAAATGACAAAAACCTGCACCTTCATGGGGCTGATACTCTGCTGGAGGACACCCACAAAGAAATAAAGGAGCTAGTTGTGAGAGGGGATAAGTGCTACTGGGGAGGGCATAGATTTCGGTTTTAACCTGCCAAGGTGAAATTTGAGCAAAGACCTGAAGAGGGGGAAGAAGGGATGATGAAGATAACCTGATGAAGGCTCCAGGCAGAGGAAGCAGCAAGTTCAAGGGCCCTGGGGTGGAGTGTGCTAGCATGTGCAAGGAACAGTACAGAGACCGTGTGACTGGAGCCAGGTGTGCAAGGGAGAGAGGGGAAGGCAATAAGATCGGAGAGGTGATGGAGCAGGTTGGGTGGGTTCTTGTAGCCTCTTTGGAGGTTTTTTGGGTTTTACTCTACGTGGGATGGGAGTTCTTGAAGGCTGTTCAGTGGAGGAAGGCAGGCCCTTGCTTTTGTTTTAACAGGATCTGTCTGGCTGCTTGATGGAAGGGACGAGGTAGAAGCAGGGAAACCAGTTAGGAGGCTGTTGGAATCCAGGCAGGATTCTCCTATCACTGAACACTGTGCCTCATGGGAGGCCCTTTATACATGCTTGTAAAGTGAAAGAAGGAAGAGAGAAATTATCAGGCCCTCTGGACCACCTGGGGAGGCTGCTAAGTCTGTTATGGGGCTCTGGCCCCAGCGCATGGGACATATCTGCACACCCACAGTTTGCTTTATTCCTGCCTCTCGTGGACGTTTCCCGTGTGACCAGTGCCGCCTCCTGCCTCTGGCCCCTTCTTCCTCTCCCACCACCTCAGCTGCTTGATCATTCCCAAACTTCTCTCTCCCCCTCTTGTTGGATTTGGGGATCCTCAGAGGAAAACAGCCTATCTGGGTCTCTAAACCGGTCTGGATGAGGTCCCGGGTGTGTGTTCACTGCTGTGGTGTGTGGCATTGGGAAGGCGGGGGCATCAGTCACTCTGAGACCAGTTCCTTTCTGCAGATCGGCAGAGAAGTTGAGAAGTAAAAATGATGTTTCAAGATGCTCAGGATGTTAGGTGTTTCCAGAGATGTCTCCTGGGCTGGGGAGCCTTTGCCAAGGTCCCGGAGAAGATTCAGGATGGAGAGGAGGAGCCAGAGGGACCTGGAAAGGAACTGGTGGGAAGGAGAGGTGTTGTCCACGGCAGGGAAGGAGTGGCAGGCGGCTGGTGCTGCATGGGTTCACTTGGTGCTCTCTCAGTTCAGCCACTTTGAATATTTTACCAAGAAGAAGGAAAAAAACAAGGCAGAATCCCTTGTGTCATCTTTAATTGATTTCTTCAGCATCCGGAGAGAGACTGGCACGAGGCCAGGTGAAGTCCGAGCCAGGGGAATTCATCAAAAATCGACCCACTGATGACTTGATCTGATGAAATAATTAGCTCCTGTTATTCTCTGGCTTCTGGTGCCAGAGCTTTGACTTCCATCCAGAGGATAGCGGGTGAGAGCTGCCCAGGAGTGGGGGGTGCTCTGAAACCAACATGGGAGCCAGGAACAAAGTCCAGCTGACTGTGCCCCGGGCTCCATCTTGACCCAGCCCAGGGCTCCCAATGAGAGACAGGCTTATGTTATTCATGGCTGTCTCCAGGCCTTGGCCCTTCCCAGCCCCCCTGTACCCTGGCATCACAGGATCAGGGCCAAAAAGGCCCTCGGAGGGCACCTGGCCCCTGGCAAATGAGGAGACAGGCTGGAAGACTCTTAGGAACTTGCTCAAAGATCTGCTTCCAGGGGGTCCTGGTTGAGCTGCCCAAATCGGGCCAGACTAGGTTTGAACCCCTGCTCTGCCACTTACATACCCATATGATTGTGGGAAAGTGATTTTAACTCTATGCCTCTGCTGCTTCATCCATAAAATGGGTGGAATACTGACGGCTGGGTGTGCCTATTAATTGGGTTGACACCTGCAAACAGCTCAGAGCAGAGACTGGAGTGTGCTGCAAGCTTTCACAAAGCTTTTACGAGGATTGGTTTCTGGGTTCAGAGAGTTACTATTTGTAGGGTATCCCATCAGAATTCTCCCAATATTAGCACTGCACTTCTGTGTCTCTGAAGGAACGTGAATGTGCACGCTGGCTGGTGCACCCATAGTTTCAAGTGCAAAGCATCCCATAGTGTTTCCCGACGGAGGGACATGGGCCACTGATAATGTATTAGGCTGTTTTCACGCTGCTGATAAAGACATACCCGAGACTGGGTAATTCATAAAGAAAAAGAGATTTAATGGTCTCATAGTTCCACGTGGCTGGGGAACTCATAGTTCCACGTGGCTCACACTCATGGTGGAAGGCGAAAGGCACGTCTTACATGATGGCAGACGAGGAGATGAGAATCAAGCGAAAGGGGAAACCCTTTGTAAAACCATCAGGTCTCATGAGACTTATTCACTACCAGGAGAACAGTATGGGGGACACCACCCCCATGATTTAGTGATCTCCCACCAGGTCCCTCCCACAACATGTGGGAATTGCGGGAGCTACAATTCAAGATGAGATTTGGGTGGGGACACAGCCAAACCCTATCGGATAAACAACATAGTTGGAGGATTACTCTGATTTGGGGTGGTTCAGGGACTGATTCAACGGCTAGAGCTTGTCTCCTTTTCAGCTGTCTCAGCCTCCAGTTACCTCCAGCAGAAAGTCTCAGATGGTGCTAATGTGCTTTGACTCCTTTCAACACCTGCTAATCTCACTACAAAAGAGAGAGTGAGCACGGGGGCACGCGAAGCCTGGGACGCTATTTGAATCAAGTTCCACTGGTTCAGCTTTCTTTGACTTTCATTTGTACAATTAGCTCCACAGGGAAGCGATGTCCACTTTCCATGTATCTTTGGATAGGAAGTTTTCTTTTCCCAAAACATGTGTTTGTATTTTTATTTTGAAATGAGGCCATTTAAAGAAGCACATTAAGCAAATAATCACTGAAGGGCTCTGCAGATTCAGCAGAAATCAGGGCCGTGGTCTTTGAATGGAAAGAGTTGGGAAATCCGAGTTTCATGATGAGAAGCCCACACTGAACGGTGAGGGAGGGCAGAATTCTCATCCCATCCCTGCCATCTTCTCTCTGGGTGGCCTTAGGACAGTCATGAAGCCTCAGTTTTCTCTGGAGCTAATAATAGTACTTGCAGGAGGGAGCCTTGGTGGAGGTTGAAGGAGATGCCACAGAGTGCCCAAAGCAGGACAACTGCAGTGGTAGGATCAATCTAATAATGGTTTACACTGTGGATTATGTATTCCAGTCAGTACCATGGCCAGGCTCTAGTCCCAGCACACTATATCAACACATTTAATCCTGCACACCCATTTCATAGAGGAGAAAACTGAGGCACAAAGGTGCTAAGTTACTAGCTCAGGGTCTTTCAGCAAGTAACTCCAAAGTCCATGTCCTTAACTCTCACACCACGTGGCGCAAAGCAGGTGCCCAGCAAACAGTCGCCGCAGTGGCTCTGGCTGTCATGAGGTGTATGTTTCTGCAGATGAGAGATTGAGAAGGAAGCTGTTGTTCGCCCTCTGGTCCCATGAAACTCACAGTTCTCATGTCAGACAACTGCACTGAGTGTGTCCCCAGCTCCCCTGAAATTGTGACTCTCTCTCAGAGCCATTGGGAAGGAGGCATTGAGCGGAGCCTGCTCCCTGCTTCCAGGGGAGGTGCTAGAAGGGAGACATGCTGTCCTGGCCAGCCTGACACAGGATACAGGTCCCTGAATGAAGTAAATTAGGATGCGCATCGGTGCAGCTGGGAGAGTTGATTGAGAGCACTATTTTCAGAGGCAGGTGGGCAAAGGGAGCAAAGAAATGATGCTGCACCCAGGAACTGGTAGCAAAAGGAGCCCTTACTTTCCCTAGACTTGATGGGGCAAGAGGAGGAAGAGGTGAACTCAGAACTGGGGAGACACTAGAGCCGGGAGGTGTCCCCAGCAGGAGCTGCATCCACACGCAGAGACACAAAGACTACTGCCTGGGGAGCTACTGCGTGCGGGAGGGAGCATAAATACACTGACTTCCTACACCTCCCATGCTGCAGCCTCCCAGCCGGAAGCCAGAGAGCAGGGATGTGCCAACCGCACCATTGATAGAGCTCAGCCTCCCAGGGTCCCAAGCAGAGTTGAGGGAGAAATGGAGCAGGAGGGACCCTTGCTGGGATTTTTCGACCATAGCACTGCCCAGAGAACACAGTGGCCAGCTCCTCGTTGGTGTTCATAGAGGGTGGCTGGGGCAAGGCATCACTGATGGACACCTCTGAGCCATGTAGACCCAAGGTATGGCATGGGCCTGCCAAGTCCAGCGTCCCTCACTCTGCAGAACTCAAAGGACCTTAACAGAACCTCCATTCCTTTATTTACCTAAGTATTTGTTTGTGCCAAGGCCTGGAGACAGCCATGAATAACATAAGCCTGTCTCTGTCCTCAGGGAGCTGACCCCCTAGTGGGGAAGAATTGGACAATGAATAAGAAATTGCAGGCCGTAGTAGTGATTACAAGAGAAATAAAACCGGTTATAAAATGCAGAGTGCCTGGGTTGGGGGCCCCGCTTTAAATGGGGTGGTCAGGGCAGGCCTCTCTGAGGTGATGACGTTTGTTCTTTTGACAGAAAGAGCCAGGAGTACAAAGCAGGAGCTTTTGTTGTTGTTGTTGTTGTTGTTTTCGAGACAGAGTCTCACTCCGTCACCCAGGCTGGAGTGCAATGACATGATCTCGGCTCACTGCAACCTCCATCTCCCAGGTTCAAACGATTCTCCTGCCTCAGCCTCCTAAGTAGCTGGGATTACAGGCGTGTGCCACCATGCCCAGCTAATTTGTGTATTTTTAGTAGAGATGGGGTTTCACCACATTGGTCAGGCTGGTCTTGAACTCCTGACCTCAGGTGATCCACCCACGTCGGCCTCCTAAAGTGCTGGAATTACAGGCGTGAGCCACCGCGCCCAGCCGCAGGAGTTATTTTTTTTTTTTATTTTTTTTTTTTTTTGAGAAGGAGTCTCACTCTGCCGCCCAGGCTGGAGTGCAATGGCCGGATCTCGGCTCACTGCAAGCTCCGCCTCCCGGGTTCACGCCATTCTCCTGCCTCAGCCTCCCGAGTAGCTGGGACTACAGGCGCCCACCACCGCACCCGGCTAGTTTTTTGTATTTTTTAGTAGAGACGGGGTTTCACCGTGTTAGCCAGGATGGTCTCGATCTCCTGACCTCGTGATCCGCCCGTCTCGGCCTCCCAAAGTGCTGGGATTACAGGCTTGAGCCACCGCGCCCGGCCAGGAGTTATTTTTTAAAAGAGCAGGTGCAAAGACCCTGGGGCAGAGAGCAGTTTGATTTGTCCATTCAGCAGAAAGAAGCCAGTGGGGCTAGAAAGGAGAGGTCGGGGAGAAGTGGGCAGGGGCCAGAGCTCACGGGCCCAGGCAGCCCTGGCGAGAAGTTTGCATTTTATCCTGTGAGCCATGAGCAGCCAGGGAAGGTGCGACAGGTGAGCACAGGACTGGCACTAAGGTGAGGTGAGTGCCTGGCACTTGTACAGCCTGGGAGTGAGCACCCCCTTCAGTCTCCACCTGCACGAGGCACGGTGCCCTCCCCTGCCCAGTGCTGGGATCTGATCTGTGTTTTAGGAAGATGCCTCCGGCTGCCCTGGGAAGAATGGAGGATGGGGGCAGGGAAGAGGGAGGCAGGAGACCCCTCAGGCCGCCTTGCAGTCCCCAGGAGAGGTGAAACAGGCAGCACATCCCCCTGCCGAAACCGGAGCCCTTTCTGAGCCTCTGAGTCATGACTTTGAGCTGATGGCCGGGGTTCCTCCACGGAGGGCAAGGACAAACAGACCCTTTCAAGGTCACAGCGATACAGCTGCCCCCATGGCGTTTGGCTTCCTCCCGGCGCATCTGCAGGCTGTGGCTGTCTCACTTGCACTCTCGTTTTAAATAAATGATACCAGAAGTCTATATCTGGATAGGACTTGAAGGCTCATTTCCTCAAGAAGTGAAAAAATGACTGCAGAGAGCAAAGAGCAGGGCGAGATTAGAGACCTGCTCGAGCCAGAGTCGCGTCCCCACCTCCCTGCACCCACCTTTGCTGGTGACCTAGTCTGACCTGGGGCTGGGGGGTGACTGAAGGCACAGTGGCCCGTGGCAGGTCGTCCCCCTCCACGTGTTAGCGCTCAATTTTCTCTATTGTCATTTCGTTTATTCTGCAACTTAGGCTGGGCACAGTGGCTCCCACCTATAACCCCAGCACTTTGAGAAGCCAAGACGGGGATCACCTGAGTTCAGGAGTTCAAGACAAGCCTGGCCAACGTGGTGAAATTCCATCTCTACTAAAAATACAAAAAATTAGCCGGGCGTGGTGGCAGGCACCTGTAATCTCAGCTTCTGCAGAGGCTGAGGAGGAGACTCGCTTGAACCCGGGAGGCAGAGGTCGCAGTGAGCTGAGATTGCGCCATTGCACTCCAGCCTGAGCGACGAGCAAAACTGGGGAAAAAACAAAACAAAAAACTAATAGGAATACCTTTTTGCCCAATTATAAGATCCCTTAACAAGGGGCTTTCAGGCACATCCCCAGCAGACTGAAATCTCAAAATGGCCCTGTCTACCCATTTTATTCATGGGGAAACCAAGGTTCCAAACGGACTTGCTCACGGAAAAAGTGAGCCAGTGAGTGGAAGATCTGGCGCTCAAACATGCCAGTTGTCCAGCCCAAAACGTCCAGCTCCAGGCTCTCGTTTAAAGCCCTGATTGAATCCCCCACTGACGGGGAACTGCAACTTCATCTCCCTCACCTCCGTACCCCACGGTGTGGGCAGATACAAGAGGACGCAAATAGTCACTCCCTGAGACCAGCCCGCTGCTGCTCCTCTCCCTGGGGATGATTTGGTGGTGGAATTGGGTGGATTATTCAGAGACAGCTATTATCTGACTCGGGTCTTGGGCTGCCACCAACACATCAGAGGCTCACTGGGTCCAGGGAAGAAATTGTTTCTGCAGAAGTGGCCACAGAAGGCTTTTCTGCCCGTTTGTTGACCAAGCAAATTGTAAAGACTTTGCTAACTTCAGCGGAGTTGAGTTTTCACTCTGCCATAGCCACCCCTGTTCAAAGAAACTCCCATTGTTCATGCCAGCCACCGTACAAATCATTATGCAAGAATGAGCAGCCGGCAGCCTTGACGTAAATATTGACCTGATTCTTCCTCCTCCTCTAGATCTGCGAGTAAAGAGGGACGAGGGAAAAGAAACAAAGCCACAGACGCAACTTCAGAGTCCTGCATCCCAAAAGAAGCACCAGATCAGCCAAAGCAGAAGATGGGTCCCCCGAGCCTCGTGCTGTGCTTGCTGTCCGCAACGGTGTTCTCCCTGCTGGGTGGAAGCTCGGCCTTCCTGTCGCACCACCGCCTGAAAGGCAGGTTTCAGAGGGACCGCAGGAACATCCGCCCCAACATCATCCTGGTGCTGACGGACGACCAGGACGTGGAGCTGGGTAAGCCTCAGGGCCCCAGGGTGGCACCTCGGCCTCTTGGCGCAGGGTTCCTGGGTTAGGCTGAGGCTCCTGAGGCGAGGCGGTGGTGTTGATTCGTAGTGGTCATTTTTGAGTTCGTTGAAACCAAGACATGGCACCCACACGTGTTTGGGGTCACAACTGGGTCCTCAAGGTTAAGGGTCTCTACCCTCCTCCAGTTGCAGAACCATTCCTGGATTTCTCCAAAGAGTTAAAGAGAACAGGCTGGGTGCGGTGGCTCACGCCTGTAATCCCAGCACTTTGGGAGGCCGAGGCGGGTGGATCCCCGGAAGTGAGGAGTTTGAGACCAGCCTGGCCAACGTGGTGAAACCCCGTCTTTACTAAAACTACAGAAATGAGCCGGGCATGGTGGCACACGCCTGTAACCCCAGCTACTGAGGAGACTGAGGCACAAGAATCTCTCGAATCCGGGAGAAAGAGGTTGTGGTGAGTGAAGATCACGCCACTACACTCCAGCCTGGGTGACAGTGTGAGACTCTGTCTCAAAAAACAAAACAAAAAAAAAATGATGAGACATGAGCCTGGAACAAGATTTTGGAGGCTCTTGTGGGTTGTGGCAAAGACTGCCAATCATTGATCCCATGAAAGGTGGTCCCTCGGCCTCCATCCACTCTCAAAGGATAACAGCACGTTGTTGGTGGAACAAATGTAAAGGTTGACTAGGTTAGCCTTGACAACCTGAATTTGTCTTTTAGCTACCAGCAAAAGGTAATTTACATAAAACCAAGTTGTTCCTTGCAATGCTTTGTATTAATGATCACAAGTATAGATTTTTTCCTCTGGGAGCTTCTCAGTGCAAGAAGAATTTGTAGCCAGGAAGCAGTCAGAGCCCAGAGCTTTTATTGACCATATGACACATAGGATACCTATCTCCTGGCAGCATTTAGAATGAGGTAGATTTGATAACTATGGGGAGTCTGCAGACTGTGGCCAGAAAGGTGTGTTTTGTTTCTTGCAGAATTTTGCAGAGAGGTCTGGCAGGCAGCACCTGGACCTCAGAGCTTCTTGATCTGACATTGTGTAGCCCCCACACTGTTTCGGTTGTAGTCATGCCTAGAATTTCCGATGCCCTGCACGTTCGTTCATTCATCCAGCAGATGTTTATTACGCATTTGTTCCATTCAGTGCACTGTGTCAGGAGCCAGAGAACTGGGGGAGGCTCATTCCAGGTGGGGAGAACAGGAAATTCAAAGATACTGAGATAGAAATGAGCTCGGTGGTTTGGAGCCAAAAACAAAAAGTGCCAGGGAGCCGGAGTGGAGGGAGTAGGGCCATGATGGAGAGAGATGAGGCTGAGGAGCCAACTTGGCCCGGGTCGCACCAGGCCTTGTGGCCATGGTGGAGGCTTTGAGTTTGATTCTTGGTAAAATAGGCATGGATGAGGGGGCCTTAAGAAGAGGAAGGCAAGGCCGGGCGCGGTGGCTCAAGCCTGTAATCCCAGCACTTTGGGAGGCCGAGACGGGCGGATCACGAGGTCAGGAGATCGAGACCATCCTGGCTAACACGGTGAAACCCCGTCTCTACTAAAAAAAAAAAATACAAAAAACTAGCCGGGTGAGGTGGCGGGCACCTGTAGTCCCAGCTACGCGGGAGGCTGAGGCAGGAGAATGGCGTAAACCCAGGAGGCGGAGCTTGCAGTGAGCTGAGATCCGGCCACTGCACTCCAGCCTGGGCGACAGAGTGAGACTCCGTCTCAAAAAAAAAGAAGAGGAAGGCCGTGACCTCAGTTAGGTTCCAACAGGATCCCCCCCAGCTCTTTTGATGAAATTAAATTGCAGGGGTAAGGGCAGAAACAGGACACCCATTCAGAGGCCATTGTCGTGATAGGGCAGTGATGATGGAAGCTCAGACCTGGGTGTGGAGACCCGGTCCCACCTGATGTATGTTTGGGAAATAAATCAATGGGTTAGGTATGCGGGTTAAGGAAAAGAGACATTTCAAGGGCAACTCCTAGTTTGGGGCCTGAATCAACAGGTGAGTGACTGAATACCCACTCTTAGGAACAACACATTTTTGCAACATGATCCAGCTAAGTCTCATGTCTGAATCTCACTGAATTTTGCCTGTGACTTGTGAATAAAACCAGCAGTGTATCCAGATAAAAAGAAACCAACCGCATATGCAGATGTAAGGAAACCAACAGTGTATGCACATACAAGGAAAGGAGCCACGGATATGAAGTAGACACAGGAGTGAGGAGAACAAAGAAAGCCATGGCTGACTTAAAATACAGAGATTTCTTCTCTCCATTTGACAGATGGAAAAACTGAGGCAGAGAGAAGCCACTTGTCCAAGTTTGCACAGCTGGAATGTGATTAAACATGATTTGAGCTGGGTGCAGTGGCTCACATCCCAGCACTTTGCGAGCCTGAGGAGGTAGGATCACTTAAGGCCAGGAGTTCGAGACCAGCCTGGGCAACATAGTAAGACCCCATCTTAACAAAAAATATAAAAATCAGCCAAGGATGGTGGCACACACCTGTAGTAGAAGCTAGTGGGAGGCTGAGGTGAAGGGATCACTTGAACTCAAGAGGTCAAGGCTGCAGTGAGCCTAGGTCACACCACTTCTCTAGCTTGGGCAATAGAACAAAACCCCATCTCAGAAAAAAAGAGAAAAACAAGATTTGAACCCAGAACACGTGATCTTAGCCACTGCTCTGTTTAGTCAGATTCCTGGGGTGGATATTGAGTTGTTTTCAGATTGGTAGTGTGTGCGTTTGTTAGTTTTTCACTGTTACAGATATTGTTGCTGGAAATTTTAACAGGCATCTTTGCACAGGCAAGGGAGTGCTTCTGAAGGATAAATTCCAGGAGGTGGATGCCATGGGTTTAGAGCCCCTGGTGTTCAGTGGCCTGTGTCAGCTCTTGCCCAATAGCATTACACAGCATAGATCAGGGCCTACAAGTCTTGCCCTCTGCAAACAAGCCAGACTTCTTCTACCAGCAGCACTGGGTTTCGAAGGAGACTGAGCCTCCTTCAGGAGGTGAGGGATGGGAAGGTGGTTGTGGGAGGAGCATGATGGGCTTTTTATAAACCACTAGACAGACCCAGATCAATAATGCATGTCCCAAAAAAGCCCAATACATTATCTCACAGTCTGCTACAACTGGCATGCAGCGGGTGGTCCTAAAAAATTTATCATTTGCTATTTTCTGCTCATCCGTGCAGCAGTTCTGACAGCCCTCTGGACTGGAGACTTCTCAACTGAGATAATCCCAGGATTCTTTCCAGTCCCAGGACAGAGAACAGACGTCCATCCTCATTAGGGTCCGGTTGGGAGGACTGGTGCCAGATACACAAGATGAGGGACTTGTTCTGTTTCCTAATTGCAAGGCTCGGGGGTCGGAACTGTACCACGTATATTCGATTTTCCTTTCCCTGCACGCATTTGATTCCCTGAGCTGTCTTTTGAAATTGTCAAATGCCCAGGGGAACTGCTTCCAGGGCCATACTAGTTTGTAAGTGGCCTAAATTATTATTACATGTTTAGAGTAGTTGGGGACATCCCTGTGTCTCGGTGACCCTCAGAGACCAGCGGACTTCTGCTGGCCTTCCGCTCCAAAAGAATAAGAGGGAAGCACGTGGAGGTGAAGGTCTCGTTTGCAGACGTCCTTTGTTCAGGGAGGTTGTAGAATCTTTGGGCTCTGCCAGGGTTTACTGGTTTAATTTGATCTAAACCTCTGGGGAGCCTCTGGGGCTCTGACAGGCTCTGAGACACCAAGAGGATTAAGACATGATTCTGGCCTGGAGCAAGAGAATTTTTGCAGCATCCCAGTTCTGATGTATGACTTGAGAATTTCTTTAACTGGACTTATTTTTGATGCTTAAATGTTATTTTAAAAGAAACCTCCAAATTCTGACTGTAAAGGAAAAACACAATACACATTGCGTTCGGTAAAGGATCACTGCAAAACCAAACACAGTGAAAACCAAGTAGTGTTTTTAAATGTCAGCAAGATGCTGCCTCCCACGAAGCCGGTGTGGCTCTGCTGTAATGAGGGCGATGGGCAGTTTCAGAAGCAGCGTTAAAGGTGAAGTAGCACCTGCCAGACTTTCTTCTTGACCTGATCAGCAGGATAGAGACTAGAAAAGAGAAGAACTTTCTCAAGCTTTTGATGTGAGAGCCCCACTTACATGGGCACCACTTGGTGGTGGCCCTTGTGTCAGAGGGTTAAGGATACAGCCAGACTCCAAACCCCAGAATATCGGGGTGGATTCCCTAGTGCTCATTTTCCTGAGTGTTCACACCAGGCAGAGATGGTTGCCTTTTAGGGGCCCCTCAGATGGTCAGATTTGAAGTGTGCCCCGCGAGACTACATGCAGTGTTTGCATTTCTTTTTTTTTTTTTTTTCTTTTTGAGACAGAGTCTCACTCTGTCACCCAGGCTGGAGTACAGTGGCGCGATCTCGGCTCACTGCAACCTCCGCCTCCTGGGTTCACGTGATTCTCCTGCCTCAGCCTCCCAAGTAGCTAGAATTACAGGTGCCTGCTACCATGCCCAGCTAATTTTTGTATTTTTAGTAGAGACAGGGTTTCGCCATGTTGGCCAGGTTGGCCTCGAACTCCTGACATCAGGCAGTCTGCCGTCTTGGCCTCCCAAAATGCTGGGATCACAGGTGTGAGCTACCACGCCTGGCCTGATGTTTGCATTTCAAAAGAATTCTTTGCCTTTCAGAACATCTTTATTTGTTTATATTTTTTGAGACAAGGTTTCGCTCTGTCACCCAGGCTGGAATGCAGTGGCGTGATCACTGTTTACTGCAGCCTCAACCTCCCGAGCTTAAGCAATCCTCTTACCTCAGCCCCCGAAGTAGCTGGGACTACAGGTGCACACCATCACATCGCACCCAGCTAATTTTGGGAGTTTTTTTGGGTTTGTTTTTTTTTTTCTCTCTCTCTTTTTTTTAGAGATGGGCTTTTGCCATGTTGCTCAGGCTGGTTGCAAACTCGTGAGCTCAAGCAATCCGCCCCCATCGGCCTCCCAAAGTGCTGGAATTACAGGTGTGAGCTGCTGCCCCCAACCTTTCAGAACATCTTTAAAGGAAAATACTCTGAGCAAAGTTGCAAGGGTAAGAGGCTGTCTCATTAGCCACTGGGTTCAAATCCTCACTCTACCATTGACTGTGTGCCCTTGGGAAAGACTTGCCCTCTCTGTGCCTCAGTTTACTCATCTATAAAGTGGAGATGATGATCTGTCTCCCTGGCATTCTTGTGAGGACTGAATACCTGGCACCTGTCATGTGTGACAGTTTGCTCTCACTTGGGTTGTTAAAGCCATTGTCTGTTAGAGCACCCTGGGCCAATGCCACGTGTTGTTTGTCTATAGCAAGCTTTACATATCAAAATGACATTAAAATCTAAGCGTCTCATGGCACTGAACAGCAACATTATGTTAGAGTCTCCTCTAGCTGACGGTAGGGTGAGTGCCACCCACACTCATGCAGGTGAGCCGGCGCCCACTCTGCCAGGTATGTGAGCCTGGCATGGCGACATACCCCATAATTTGAGTGGCAGTTGTCCATCAAGTTTGCCATGGGTTCTTCTGCTGTTACTGCCTCTGCCGATGAACAGAGTTGCACCATCATGGCTTGCAAAAAGCAACTGAGTGGTGGTTTTGGGGCCTGCAAAAGTACCAGGGGAACCAGCATTCCACTGGATGTTAAAAACGCGTGTGTCACAACCACTCTCTGTCAGCCTAGATTCTCTCAGTTACGAGTGATGTAAACTCAACTCAAGCAGGATTGAGGAAACAAAAAGGGGACTTTATTGGACTCATATAAGTAAGTCCAAGTATACACTGAGCTTCAGGTGCGGTTGGATCCAGAAGCTTTGTCTCTGGATGGCCTCTGTTCCTCCATCTCTCCCTGATCTCAGCTTTCCTCCAAGTTGGCTTCACTCTCAGGCCAGCTCTCCAGGCAGCGTTCCTGGCATTGCTAGACCCACATGAACACCATACAGGTGCAAACCATCCCTGTGGAAAGAGAGCTTCTCTTACCTAGAAGACGGTCCCCAAATTGAGTCTTTTTGGTCTGACACTGTCTGGGACTTCTGGTCAACCAGATTCAGGGGAATGGAACACAATGGTTGGCCGGATGGAATCATGTGCGCATTCCTGGAGCCAGGACTGGAGCCAACCCCACTTGAACCACGAGGACTGGGATTGGGATAGAGCAAGTTCCCTAAAGGAAAATTCAGAAGCTGGCGCCAGAAGAAGGCAGGTAGCTGGTGTGCAGTCCATTTAGAGAGATGCTTGTGACACCCTCACATGGCGCTCTCTGAAGCAGCTGCTCAAACTGTGGACCAGACTCATTCATTTAGCAGATGTTTCCTGAGCACCTACTGTGTGCCAAAGGAGATCCAATAGCAAACAAACTAAACAGAGTTTACATTCTAATGTAAGAGTTAACAAGACACATTGAATCTATAGTACACAAGAGAGCAGAAAGTGAGGAGGAGAGTAAAGCCAGGAGGGGAAGCTAGGAGGGACGATCAACCAGGAGAAAGGTGGAGAAAAGAATCGCTGGGATTTTCTATAGGGTAGTCTCATTGGGAAGGGGAAATCTGAGCAAAGGAGGTAAGGAAACCAGTCAAGGGGGTTCCCTGGGGAAGAGCACTCCAGGCATAGGGAACAGTGTGTGCAAAGGCCCTGAGGCAGATACTGTGCCAGCAGGCTCAGAGCAGCAAAGAGGCCAGAGCAGTGTGCACAAGGACAACAGGAAGAGTGAGCGGTAATGGGGAGGTGGTGGTTGGATGGACCGTGCAGGGCATGAGCCTTTGAATGGGAGGAGGATTTTGGCTTTCTGAGTGAGATGGACACCAACAGAGGACATTGAGCAGAGGAGGAACACCACCTGATTTGTGTCTTCCAAGGACGCCTCTAGAAGAGTGGACTGAATAGGTGTAATGAGAGCAGGGTGTCCAGTAAGGAGTCTACTGCAACAGTCCACGTGTGAGATGAGCCCAGTGAGGAGTCTGTTGCAATGGTCCAGGCATGAGATGATGGCGGCTCAGACCAGAGTGAGGAAAGTAGTAAGTGCTGATCATAGTTCAAAGGTAGAGCTGATACAAGTGCTGCTGATGGAACTGATGTGGGATGGGAAAGAAGAGTTGAGAATGACTCCAAGATTGTGGCCTGAAAAACCATGAGAATGGATTTTCTGTATATACAGATGGGGAAAGCCATGGTTAGAAGCTCTGGGCCGGGTGCGGTGGCTCAAGCCTGTGATCCCAGCACTTTGGGAGGCCGAGATGTGCGGATCACAAGGTCAGGAGATCGAGACCATCCTGGCCAACATAGTGAAACCCCATCTCTACTAAAAATACAAAAAAATTAGTGGGGCCTGGTGGCAGGCGCCTGTAGTCCCAGCTACTCGGGAGGCTGAGGCAGGAGATTGGCTTGAACCCGGGAGGCGGAGGTTGCAGTGAGCTGAGATTGCACCACTGCACTCCAGCCTGGCAACAGAATGAGACTCCGTTTCAATCGATAAATCAATAAACCAATCAGTAAGTAAAGAAAGCTCCGTTCTGGACCTGGGAAGTTGCAGGTGCCTATGAAAAGCCAACAGGAACTGTCCAGTAGGCAGCCACATCAGTCAGACGTTGACGAGAGAGGCCCAGACCTGGGTGGGCTTAGAGTAGGGGGAGGGTGGGGATCGTATACAAACTGTGTGCTTATTTGTGCTTCGCTGAATCTGAGACTCTTCCCAGATCCTGAAAGTTGCAGGGATCCAGCCTGGAGAGCTGTCCTGTGGGAGAGGCAGGCTTTTGAAAGAAAGGCGTAGCAGAGGTCTGGCCGGCCTCCTGTTCTCCACTTTCCATCTGTGAACACAAGGAAACCACACCCTGTGCCACTGACTGATATCCAGGAGATCAATTCCAAATCGCAGGCTCAAGTACTCTCTGTAGGGGCCAAATGGCTGGAAGCCCAGGACAACATGCCCAGATTCCAGACGCCAGATCGGTGCTAACTTCCAGCTCAGCTTCTCTGAGATCCCACTCCTGGCCTTCCTGCCACCGATCACTAGAGGAGGAAAAACATGTGGATGCAGGTTATCTCAGAAAGAAGAGAGGCTCATTTGGACCCACACTGGTGTTCAGCTTGCCAAGCACATTCCTGTAAGATGATTTTTTTTTCAATTCGGCAACATTTGGGAGATCACTTGAGTTCTGGAAGTTAAGTGTATCAGGATTAGATTTGGCTGCATGTAAAAGCAAACATAAAGTAACACAGCTTAAACAAGACAGAATTATGCAGATGTCTGGAGGTAGGCAGTCTAGGAGTGGCTTGGTGGCTTCAAGGTTATCAGGGACCCAAGCTCCTCCTCTGCCTTTCTGTTCCATCATACTTAGTGCATGGCTTCCATCTGCAAAGTCACCTTGTGGTTAGAACAGCTGCTGGAGCTCCAGCTGTCACAGCCACATTCTAGGCAGCAAGAAAAAGGAAGCAGAGGCAGAAGGGCAGGATAAAGAAAAAAGAACCCACTTCAGAAGTCAGATGCAACACGAATAGATCTTATTTACTTAGCCACTTGATCTCAGCAAGAATTATAAAGCACATGCAAATTTGAATCATTCAAAGGCGGTTTAAGTGTTTTTTGCTAAAGTGTGAGCAAGTGCGAGGAAACCACTAGGGCTAATGCAGTGCCCCAGGCTAATTAGCATCAGTGGGACAAGAGGTTACTGGAACCCAGAGACACAGAGGGTCACCTCACAAGAGCTGTCACCCTCTGTTGGCACCACAGGGAGGAATGTGGAGGAATCTGTCTGCCAACCTCACTGTCTTCTTTCTCTATTCTCCTGCCAGGGGCCCTGTCAGTCAAATCCAACCCAGAGCCCAGAGAGTGAAGGGGCTTGTTGAACCAGCACCTCCAGGCCAGTGCCCTGGGGTGGAGAACTGGACAGAGGGCAGGGCTGGAAGGCCACAGGCAGGCTCCTGGCACATCTTTGGCCATAAGGGAATCTGGGAAATGTTTCCTCGATGGGTGCATTGAAAATAAAGTCAGGGCCTGATCAGAGGAAGAAGGGGAAAGAGATACTGGTGGGCAGCTGAGGGTCTCAGCCACACCGGAGATCAGGAGCAAGTGTCCCAGCGAGGACAGCTCCTCCAGCAGTGGGAGGTGTGGCTGTGCGGCCGAACACCGGGGAGACCTGCGTCATGAGGAGATGTTTACATGTTCACGTGGAAACCCGAGGCAGAAGCACGGCACATGCAAGAGCCCTGTGGCAGCAACAGGTTTGCCAGGACCTTGGAGGAGGGCAGCAGGACCTGGGAATGAAGGGGAGGAGGATGGGGAAGGGGGCAGAGAGCAGACAGGGGAGACCCGGTGGTCCCCAGCAGGCTGTGCAGCAGGGTCTAGATTTGATTGCAAGCCTGATGGAAGGACCCCAGAATGTTCTGAGCTGATCAGCTATGCGTGCGTGTTCTCAGAGGTACACCCCAGCTGTGGGTGCAGAGGGTGGCCCAGGGACAAGAGCGGAAGCAGGGAGAGCAGGTGGTGGTTGCAGCGGTCCAGGTGGGAGATGCTGGTGGCACGGAGCAGGACGGGGCGCTGCAGAGCGAGAGGGGTGGGTGGATTCCGGCGCTGCTTGGAAGGTCGGCAGGGTTTGCTTGATGGATCGTGAGTGGGCGGGTGAGGGAATAGGAATCGGGGATGACTCCTAGGTTTTTGGCTGAGCCGTTGGGCAGATGGTGGTGCCATTTACAGAGATGGGAAGGCGGGGGCAGGAGGAACAGATTGGGAGAGGTGGGGAAGGGTGGACATTAAGCTGCTTTGCAAACATCACCCACCAGGCCTGTGGCTGGGGGGCAGCTCTGCGTAGCCTCTTCTGAAAAGTGGGGAAAATACCCTGGAAGCCCTGCCCCACGGAATAAATATCCCCTCCCAGGGATGGTGATTGTAGCCTTTCGAGTTAGAGGAATATTTCTGGGTGGAGCTTCTCCGAGAGGAAATGACCAATCATTGCAGAGCCCCATCAACTACACCCAAGCCCTGCCCTTTCCCGTGTGTGCCCTGCCCTTTCCCATGTGTGCTCTGCCACCTCTCTGCTGTGGTTGACAATTACCGTAGCAGAATTTTCTCCCAGGAACTTCTACAACCAGAGGCAGCAGAAAGCGATGGAGAAAAAATTAACTGCATGGTCTCTCTGACAACTCGATGCTTATTAATAGAATCTCAGTCCTGCGTCTTCGACATCTGCTTAATTGATTTTGGGTTTAGGAACCGATTTGGAGGCTTGGCTTTTCGTAGCTGAAACCAGCAATAACATTTGACTTTATTTTGTAATGTCCAAGAGTTGGGAATGGCTCACCTTTGCACCATCAAAAGAAAAACAGCCTCCTCTGAGCAACAGGTCCCCGGAATCCAGTGTCATTATTCTGGATTGAGTTACAGGCACAGCAAGAGTTGCCACCGGCAGCAGTGAACACATTACTAGGTGAAAAATAAGAGATTCCCTTGCCCAAGTGTGGCTGCCGATTTCTGCTGTTTGTGCCCTAGGCCTTTCTCTCCCCTTTGCTAGAGACAGAGCTATTCTGGGGCAGTTGGTCAGATCTGAGGGGCCCAGCCTGCTGCAGCCCTTTCGCACATGTTGCCTTGGGCGTGGTAGGGAGCTCACAAGCTGATCCTACAGCATTGCAGACATTCCAGGGACACTTGAGGGCCAGGAGAGGGCTGCTGAATGAATTCCAGCCTGTTAGGTGGACACCAGTAGCCAGAGGACAGTGCAGGACACAGGTTCTTCCCCATCTGTGGCTCGACCTTATCGCCCTCTTCATCCCCTGCCTGTCCAGGTCAAGGCTCTGTTCCAACCTGTACCTGACCCCGCAGCCTCTCGGGAAGCCTCCCCACTGAATGCCTGTTCTCTGCAGGTCTCTGGGCCCCAGTAGACTATTACCTTTGCAGATTTATTTAGCTGCTCCCTTCACTTGGAATTGAATCAGCTAAGGGTTGCAAACTCCATGCCCACCGGGCCAGGGAGGTGCTGGCAAGGGGGAAGTACACATGATAGGGGCTGTGGAAGACCGGAGGAGGACCTTCTCAAGTGGGCCTTCGCTACTCGGGTCCAGCCCACTGTGGGCCCATCAAAGCCAGATCTTTACATTTTTCAAGCAAAGCCAGAAAGCTGAATTGATGTGAAATCTCACAATTTAAGAAAAAGGCCATTCAATTTTTAAACTCCTTTCCTTTTGGGCAGACCTAAATCAAACACACATGCAGACAAGATTTAGTCTAGAGGGACTCCGTTTTTTAACTCCGTGTGAGACAATACTTGTTGAAAAGCTGACATGCGGCCAGGCGCGGTGGCTCACTCCTGTAATCCCAGCACTTTGGGAGGCCAAGGCAGGTGGATCACTTAAGGCCAGGAGTTCAAGAACAGCCTGGTTAACATGGTGAAACACTGTCTCTACTAAAGATACAAAAAATTAGACAGGCATGGTGGTGGGAGCCTGTAATCCCAGCTACTTGGGAGGCTGAGGCAGGAGAATCACTTGAACCCAGGAGGCAGAGGTTGCAGTGAACTGAAATCATGCCATTGCACTCCAGCCTAGGTGACAAGAGAGAAACTCTGTCTCAAATAAATAGATAAAGCTGACATGCATTAAGTGCTTTCTGTATGTCAAGCATTGAACTGAAAGCCATATATATATATATATATATATATATATATTTTTTTTTTTTCTCAAAACTCAGAACAACCCTGAGAAGGAGGCACTGTTATTCTCCCTGCTTTGCAGATGGGGAAACTGAGGTGCAGGGTGGCTAAATCATTTGCACAAGGTACCTGATTAATAGGAAGTAGCAAAAATCAAGATTTGGACCACTCACCCCAAAGGCACCATCTGTAGCCCGCGTGTCCCCTAAGAATGTTTACTCTTCATTTACTCACACAGAAGCACTGGGAAGAGCAGCAAAAGGCAAGAAGGAAGGGGATGGCATGATTCTAATCAGCACAGTCCAGAGAAAGCCTTGCTGAGAAGGCGATATTTGCAGAGACCTGAAGGCAATGAGGGACTTAGTCTGGGCTGAGGAGTGGCAGGTGCAAAGATCCTGAGGGAGGAGCATGCTTGGTGTGTTCGAGGAACAACAAAGAGGTCAACATGACTGCAGCGGAGGAAGCTTGAGAGAGAGAGAGAGAGTGGTAGGAGTTGTAGTTGGAGCGAGTGAGTGTCCAGATCACTGAGGACCTTGTAGAACAGAGGGAGGACGTTGGTTTTTACCCTGAGTGAGGCAGGCGGTCACTGGAAGACAAAGGGCAAACGAATATGATGATCTCACTGACTGTTTTAAAAGGAGTCCTGGCCAGGCAGGCACAGTGGCTCATTCCTGCTATCCCAACACTTTGGGAGGCCAAGGCAGGAGGATCACTTGAGCCCAGGAGTTCAAGACCAGCCCGCACAACGTGGTGAAGCCCCATCTCTACAAAAAATACAAAAATTAGCTGAGTGTGGTGGTGTGTACCTGTAGTTCCAGCTACTCGGGAGGTGGAGGTGGGAGGATCACCTGACCCTGGGGAGGTCGAGGCTACAGTGAGCTGTGATCACACTACTGCACTCCAGCCTGGGCAGCAGAGTGAGACCCTGTCTCAAAAGAAACAAAGGCCTCTGGGCACCAAATGGAGAATAGAAGAACAGCTTAGGAGCCTACTGCAATAGTCCAGGCAGAGAAACCAGTGATTCGAATGAATTTAAGTCGATGTCCTGAGTTTACTGACTCTACCTTTTTCTCCCTGCCCCATTCTTCCTTCCGCTGCTTTCCCTGGGAGGCCCTGCCATCACAGACTCTAATGATATATCTATAATTTTAAGAAACTAGTCACAGGGGGGATCATCTCATTAGTTATACATCAAAATCACCCAAGTTGGGGGCTGCAGGGATTTGTCTAGGAAGGGTGCGGGGTGCCCCTGCTCCCAGCTGAACCAGGCCTCCAGCAGATATGAGCCACCTAAGCCTCAGGAATGGCCAAAAAAAAAAAGGACGGGGGGGCGGCTGGGGTCATGTTTTAAATCCTGAAACTCCCTGGCACCTTGCTAAGTCGCCATAGATAGTGTTTGCTCTGACTTAGACCTTTAGAAGAGCAAATTCATTCAGCATTTCCTATGACACTGGCAACGTCATCAACTGTGGCAGATCAGCAAAACATTGATTTTATCACTGATGGACTTACTGGATGGTGCATCAAAAAAATATATATATATATGTATATATATATAACTCGCACCTTAATTAACTCAACATAGTTAACTTGGATTGAGATTAAAGGGTTTTTTCTTAAATCACGTTAAATAAAAATATCAAATGATAGCACAGTGGTACACAGAGAGGCCCCCAAAAAGCCACCTTGAATGGGGAGGCAGTTCAGGAGTGTCATGGGAGAAACCGCATTCTGGCCATTGGGTGGTTTGGGCCCCCAAATTTAAATCCCAGCCGATGGGAGTGGGGGTGAGGCCTCTCCAGCCCATCGGAGTCACAGAGGTGTCAGAGTGAGCTCACCCTCTGCCCGGTGTAGTGGGAAAGTTTGGTCATGGAAAGAAACTGGGTCTGTTTTTGTCTGCATGTCCCCAGGTTTATGTTGGACGGAAGAAGTTGAGGTTGGCTGGCCCGGCTGCATTGAAAAGCTTGAAAACTGGCCTTTTCATTTCTGTGTGGCCGTGTCGTTCAGGTCCTTCCCTCCCATCAGAGCTGTCCTTCTGCATTAGGGCTGGGGCTGGGCAAGGGGATGAGATCATATGTTTTTTTGTGTTAGAGATGTGGGTTTACATAGCCTCGTCGCTATAGCAGCTTTAATAAAGCAGGTTACTGTCCCCGAGGGGAGGCTTAGCACATAACACTGCCCAGGCACAGATGCTGCTGTCATTCCGGGGCACTGTTGTCCTTTACTCGTGGATTGACACAGCGCTCCTCCGCCAGCTGATTTGGGAAGGGTGAGTGCTGGCCAGGAGCACCCCACAGCTCGCTTCCTCTGGAATGAGGAGGAAGGAGATTTAAGCATTTCAAGACCCTGGATCTGAGCCCATTAAAAACAAGAAATGTCTCTGGAGGCTGTTCACTGTTTGCCAAGGCAGCACTGGGGGCTGTGGACTGCAGGTGATTTCAGCAGGTGATGGCCTGCCCTGCGTTTCGTTCCAGGAGAAGGGTCTGACCAGTCGGGTGGGTGGCCAGCTTTTGCCCTTTCTGCAGGCTCTGGAGACCGAGAGAGGCCGAGCTTTCACTACCAGCTGCTTCGTCCTTTCTCCTTAGCGTTTGGGACCAGAGAGCAAAGGATCGATTCCACTTGGGGTGCCCTGGACTCATGCATTTAAGAAACATTTATGAGCACCCGCTGCGTGCCAGGCACTGTTCTAGGTTTTGGGGCTAGAACTGTGGAGCCATCAGAAGTCACAGGGGACAGCAGACGGGATCAGTAGATAAATACATAGAAGTATATCGTGTGTTAGATGATGAGTGCAGGGTTGAAAATGTCAGGCAAGGAAAGGAGTAGAAAATATTGGGGGCCAGGGAAGGCTCCACGGAAAAAGGAACTCTAAAGACAAGAGGGGGTGAGGGCACCACTGCAGGGCTCTAGGGGAGGGGTGTTCCAGGCAGAAGGAACAGCAGGGCGAAGGCTCTGGGATGGGAGCACGACTGGTCAGTCTGCAGACAGAGGGGAGGCCCCTGCGGCTGCAGAGAGTGGGCGGAGAGGGGGATGGGGTTAGGGAGGGAGGGAATTGGGTCCCACCACTCTCTGTGGATGGCCTGAAGGACTTGGGCTCCTCTGAGTGAGCAGGAGCCCTGGAGAGTGTCAGGAGAAGAGACTCTGGCTGCACCATGGGGAATAAGTGACTGGAGTCCAATCAGGAAGCAATTGGCCTGATTTCAGGGAGAGAGGATGATCACCTGGCCCACGGGGGAGGTGGCAAGGGTCCGACCGTGGATGCTTACATTGAAGAGAGAGCAACAGGCTTTGCTGATAGATTGGATGTGGGAACTGAAAGATGGGAGGAACCGTAGCCAAGATGATTGCCCGAGTACCCAGAGGAAAGGGGAGTGGCTTTGGGAGGGGCTGGAGGGACGGTGACATCAGGGCTCGGCTGTGGGTGTGGCACTCGAGGTCTAATCAACAGCCAGATGACATCAGCGGATGTCAGGGTTGTACCAAGCCACATATCAAGGGATGTCAGGTCCCGGTTGTACCAAGCCAGTGATTGCTAAATTCTAATCATTCCCTCACAATTTTCATCATATATCTGTATGCCACTTGTACTATTACTTACTTTTTAAAAATTGGCTGTAATTGTTTGTTGTTGTTTTTAAAAGAAGGATTTCTACTACCCTAAAGGAAAAGCTGAGGTTACTTGCCCTAAATAGAAGGAAACCAACCCACGCAATTAACCTAAGTCAGTGCCACCCCCTGCCTGGAGCTCCAAGCGGCCTTTCACACCACCAGTGTCCCTGGTGTTTGGTGATGTGACTCTGTACCACTCCACCACTGGTGTGCCTGATGAAGTCACCACTAGGTGGCCCCCTTCTGGGTCACCAAGGGACCATTCTGAGCTTAACTGAAGCCAAGAGGGGACCAGGAGCGTGGGGACCTCGCTGTACTTCCTCAGGACACTGTTACCACCTCCCGTGTGACAGCAATGTTTTGTGAATGTGAAACTCAGCACCCCACCTCTACTGGGTTTGAGTCTTCCCTGCCTGCCCAGCTGTGCAGCCTTAGCCAGTCATTCAGCTCCCAGGATCAGTTCCCTCTTCTGTAAAATGGGCCATTGGCAGAATTAAGTGATGAGTGTCTTCAGCCCTGCCATAAGCATTCCGCCAGTGATAGTCGCCACTATTAATTATAATGATTATTGTTGGCATAGAAGACTGCCCTCTTCCCCAGGAATAAGTTGGAGCGCTCTCAGTTCCCTAGGTATACCAGAAGGTTGCAACACCCAAGCGTTCAGGGGTCAGGCAGGTAATGAGAGTGGGTGCAGGTGGCGTAAGACTGTAGGGAGTGCAGGGGAGTGTGGCAAACTGGAGAGCAGATATTCTGTGTGATGCTATTAATATCAAATTTTTAAAATCCACTCTATAAGACACCAACACACAGATCTGTGGACATCAACTGGTTTGGACTCCTGGGATATGAAAACCCAAGAGTGTAAGATAGTATTTGATGTGTTATTGTAGCTGGTGTCTGTTGAGCACATGATGTGCCAGGCACTGTGCTAGGCAGTGAACAAAGTAGGCTGAGTCCCTGCCCTTGTGGAGTGCTCTGGTGAAGGCAGCAACACACAAATAAGTGAAATCAAAATGACTTATGTTTGAGGACAGTAACTGCTGTGGAGAGACACGGAGTGGGGAAGCAGAGTGGCGAGTGCTATGGGTTGGGGGAGGCAGTTTCAATACAGGCCAGGGAAGGGCCTCTCCAAGAAGATGGTGTCTGATCAATACTTTGAAGAAGACAGAGGTAGCCCTGTGACTGGAGGAGTGGGAGCATCCTAGGCTGGGGGTATGGCTGAGGCAGAGACCAGGAGGTGGGAGGGCAGCCAGTGTGCAATCCTGGGACCTCAAGGGCAAGACCTTGGTGCCTTGATTGGTGGTAAAAATTGAAAGTAGAAGCAGCTGATTGGTGAGCAGAGGGCCCTCCCCAGATCCCCAGGAGGCTGTGGTGGGTCTAATGTGTGTTTTCAGGTCTCTAGGGGGTTGCTAGGTGAATGGGATCACAGCCTTCACATGCCTGGTAGACCCTGTTTTGGTTTCCCACTGCTGTCCTAACAAATCACAAACTGAGTGGCTTAAAACAACAGAAATGTACTCTCTCAACAGTTCTGGAGGCCGGAAGTCCGAAATCAAAGTGTTAGCATGGCTGTGCTTCCTCAGAAGGCTCTAGGGGAGAGCCCTTCGTTGCCTCTTCCAGCCCTGGGACCCTAGGAGTTCCTTGTTCCTTGGCTTGTATGTGCATCCCTCCAGTCTCTGCCTCCCTTTGAATGTGGCCTTCCCCTCTGTGCCTGTGCGTCTTCTCCACTTTGTGTCCTATGTGGACACTTGTCACTGGATTTAGGGCCCACCCGGGGAATCCAGAACAAATCTCACATCAGTATCCTCAATTTAATTACATCTGCAAAGACCCCCTGTATTAGTCTGTCTTCATGCTGCTGATAAAGACATACCTGAGACTGGGTAATTTAGAAAGAAAAAGAGGTTTGATGGACTCAGTTCCATGTGACTGGGGAGGCCTCAGGATCATGGCAGAAGGTGAAAGGCACATCTTACGTGGTGGCAAGCAAGAGAGAATGAGAACCAAGCAGAAGGGAAAACCTTTATAAAACCATCAGATCTCGTGAGACTTATTCACTACCAAGAGAACAGTATGGGAAAAACCACCCCCATGATTCAGTTGTCTCCCATCAGATCGCTCTCACAACACGTGGGAATTATGGGGGCCACAATTCAAGATGAGATTTGGGTGGGGACACAGCCAAACCATATCACCGTCTTTCCAAATATGGTCATGTTCACAGCCTCCAGAAATTAGGACGTGGTCTTATCTTTAGGGGACGGGGGCACCATTCAACCTGCTGCACACCTTAAGAACTGCAAGGAAAAGGGGAAAATCCAGGGATGGCCATAGAAGGAAGAGAGAGGATTTCCATGGAATGTTTCCATCAAATCACTAAAGGTCTGAGCACCAACCACAGCATACAATTGAGCATGCACTTGTCACACCTATTTTGAGTACCCACTGTGTGTCACACGGCAGCAGTGCTGAGGATTCAGCACTGAGTGGAGCACACGGCCTTTGCCCTCCTGTGACTGTGGCCTGCACACAGTAGGGCTCCCACACACGTTCATTTGCTTCCTTCCTTCCTTCTTTCCTTTCTTCCTAAGTGTCTTGCTCTGCTTACAGCTTGGTTGAGAAACAAGAGCAGGCATGGCCAGACAACGTGGTCCATGACTGTAATCCCAGCACTTTGGGAGGCAGAGGCAGGCAGATCACTTGAGGTGAGGAGTTCAAGACCAGCCTGGCCAACATGGCGAAACCTTGTCTCTACTAAAAATACAGAAATTAGCCAGGTATGGGGGCTACTTGGCAGGCTGGGGAAAGAGAATCTCTTGAATCTGAGAAGCAGAGATTGCAGTGAGCTGAGATCATACCACTTCACTCCAGCCTGGGCAACAGAGCAAGACACTGTCTCAAAAAAAAAAAAAAGAAAAGAAAACGAAGAGCAGGCATGACTGAAACCTCAAAGCCTGGGGTATGATCAGTACTCAGGACACACACTGCAAGAGTGCTCAGGACACACGCTGCAAGAGTGCTCAGAGCTCTCAATCCCCGGCGGCCAGGGTGGTGCCAGAGGCTCCTTACGAGAGGTGTACTAGGCTGATGGGTTGGATTTGGGGTGAGGGTTGATGGGTTCCAGGCTCGAAGAAACATGTGGACAAGAGGCCAGCAGGGTCTGTGGCTGATGGCAGGGCACCCCAGCCAGGGAATACTCAGAAGGTTTGCCACCAGGTTGGCATGACCAGATTTCAATAAGAGCAAACAATTCTTGGGAAGGTTCCAAAGAAAACAAAGTATAATCTTCCCTCAATTTACATGGTGGTTGGTTTCCGAAAGAAAAAACAAAACAAAAACAATGTTCTGTTTAAAATTTGTAAAACAGTTTGATTCCAGTCTCAGGTCATTTATAAACAGGTTTTTACCTGCCCTGCAGGTAGAGATGCAATTACAGCACAGGACAGTGGCAGTACAGGCGCTTACAGTCACGCACCTCCAGCACCATTGCAAAATCCTCCGGACTCCAGACCTGGACCACAGGAGTGTCCAGGCAGACTCAGGACCCAGGGTCCTCCCTGATGGTGCCGGTCGGTCCCACCGTGCAGCAGTGGCCCCTGTCCACAAATACCACCAGTGGCCCCTGCCCCGTAAGTCTGCAGAATGTGCCCGCTCCAGACCTAGGGATGCCACGGTGAGAGTCCCCCCAGTGCCGGTGCCCCCCGGGTCTCCTGCCCTGCGCCTCACTTCCACCTTCACCTTGCAGGTTCCATGCAGGTGATGAACAAGACCCGGCGCATCATGGAGCAGGGCGGGGCACACTTCATCAACGCTTTCGTGACCACGCCTATGTGCTGCCCCTCGCGCTCCTCCATCCTCACTGGCAAGTACGTCCATAACCACAACACCTACACCAACAACGAGAACTGCTCCTCGCCCTCCTGGCAGGCGCAGCACGAGAGCCGCACCTTCGCCGTGTACCTCAATAGCACTGGCTACCGGACAGGTGAGCAGGGACGGGGGTGGGTGCAGGAAGGGAGAGACAGCCGAGGCGGGCATCCCTGGGTGTGGTCCGTGCGCCACTGCGGTACCCGGGATGATTGTGGATAGCCCCTAGAGCAACTCTCTTATAATTTCAGAGTTGTGCATTTATTTCTGTGTGTATTAGAGAAATATAGATGTATTTGCCTACAGTAGTGATGCAAAGTGACCTTGTCAAAGGAATTTGAGTTCCCTCCCAAAAAAGTGAGTCTTTTCAAAATATGAATTATAGTGCAGAGAGGCCACAAGGTGCCCGTGCATGAGTTTGCATCCTCTGTTAATTGTTATTAAGCACATCAGGGACTGTTGTGTTGACTTCAAACCATCAGCTTGGAAGAAGGTTCCAAAATATGGGGGTGGGGGATGGGAATTCATGGAGGGCAACAGATATGGAGCTGTGTGGTTGCTCTCTACATGGCGGTAACCAAGGTGGTGCAGAAGCTGACGTGGTGGTTGACTGTCCGCACACCCGGTAAGTGTCGTCCTCGGTGGAGGGTGACCTGGTTCCTGTTTGCTTATCCTGCAGGAGGTCTTTGGTGGGCTCCGAAGGCTCACCTACCAGGCTGGTTGTCTGAGGTAGAGATGCAATGACAGTATAGTCACTTACCTCCAGCCCTATTGCAAAACCCTCCAGACTCAATTAATTTAACTTGCTTTAATTAAAAATAAATAAATACTCCCCACCTTGGGTAAGAAGCTGCGGCAGTTGTGAAATCAGATACTGTGGTTCAGATGTTGCAACCCCAGAAAGTTGCATCCAAGTGACAAGGGGTTTGTTTGGGTGGGAGTGCCGCAAGGGAAGGATGGGTGCCTCCTTCAGCCCTGGTCACAGCCCTGAACCTGCAGCCCTCGAGGCGGGGCAGCTACCTCTCAGATACACATTGTGGGCTGGCAGGGATGCTTTGGGGTGGGGAGCAAGCCAGCCAGTAAGGTGTGTCTTCTTACAGCCTCCTCCCACAGCCAGAATCACCTAGAAAGTATGTTCTGCTGAGAACTAGGAAGGCCTCGTTCCTATACCTTGGTCCCGTATATCGTGCGTGCCATTGTGCAGAATCAACCACCTGTTGGTTCCCCTGAGCGTCTGCAGAAAGCCACGTGTGTCAGAGGTTACCATGACCACCACCCTAGATGGTTGGAGGGCCTGGATATTGCCAGCAGAAGCAGGGCAGGCAGGCCCGCAGCAGAGCAGTGGGCCCCTATTGAAGATGCACCTGCAACTTGGGTCCAGAAAGTACAGCCATACACTCAAGAGTGACAACCTTGAAATGTTTTAAAGTCTGAATATTTCACTGAAAATATTATTTTAAAATATGCCGGCACAACTTACTTTCTGTTTAATGTATACTAGGGGCCAAAAAAAGTATGTCTGAGGGGTGAGTATGTGGCTCACAGACTCTCTTTCCACAACCTCTGGGTGAAAGGTCTATAAAGAAACCTTTCGTTCTGGATGCCGGAAGATCAGTAAAGACCCTAAACCTGTTCTCATCAATCCCCCTCATTTCACAGCCAGGGTCACTGCGGCCCAAAAAAGAGACCTGCCCAGAGGTGAGGTGTGTGTGGCATAATCAAAATGGAATGCAAAATCATGGGAACTCAGAGGGGGCGTGGAAATCGTATTCATCAGACTGAAAGGAAGCTCACATGTTCTGTGACATTCTGAGGGCCAAGGGTGGGAGCTTAAGGCTAGTGTTCCAGAATCTTACAGACAACATGAGAAAACAAACCATCTGAAGAATAAACATTCTCTAAAGCGGATTTCCCAACCTTGTGCTTGAGTGTACGCAAGTCACCAAAAAGCTGTCTCCCTAAAGAAGTGCTTTTATTCAACTATGCTTCATTATTATACTCTCACGAAGACTGGGAGCATAATGTCAAGTGTAAAGAGCCAGACACAGAGAACATGTACATGTTTGTAAAACTGCCGCTGAGAATTTTATTCATTATATTTAGAATGCCACTCTGTACAAGGAATCCCATTGCAGCCTTACTTTCAGAACTCAGGACCCTGAAAGCACCGTTTAGTCTGATGAACTGGTGTACTCATGGTTATTAAATAATAAGAGCCACATACCCTGTATACTTTTCCTCTTTGCCTTGGCAGCTAGGAAGCTCAGGTTTGAGTTTTATATTAGGTTGTTGTTTAAAGTGGAAATATTTTAAAGAGCCAACTGTATGATACGTCATACTGATCCGTGTTGACTAAGAAAAATGACAAAAATCTGTAACGACTTCAAAACCTTCTAGATTATTTTTTCCTTTTAGATTGATCTGTACATACATATTAGAATATATTGTAAATTTTTAATCCCTCAGGGACCAAAAATAAATTGTTCCTGCTGAGTCTTCAGCCGTATTAAACCCTGTGTTCATGTGGCCACCTGGCAAAGTTGGTTCAGTTGGATTTAAGTTTGGCCGTGTGTGTGAGAGAGACCGGGAATGTCAAATAAAATTCCAAGTTCTGGTGGCCCTGATCTATGAAGTGGTCAGAGACTCAGACTCCCTTTCTCCTTATTTCCCATTGGTGAGAAACAAGTCACATGACCATGCACAGCTGCAAGGGGGCCTGCGAAATGTAGTCTTATTCTAGGTGGACATTTACCCAGATGAAAATTATTTTACTGTGGGAGAAGAAGCAAATGGATACTGAAGGACAAGTAAAGTCTAGGCCACCCTCACGGTTATTAGACATTTGTGTTTGTGATAGTCGTTTGAATAGAGGAGATCAGCCCAAACTAAGGAAGACTGACCCCAGAAAAATGCTACTTAAGTGGACCCACATTTCATAATAAATAGTGCTTTTAATGTACTTAGTAAGGTATTTGATCTAGAAATGAAACTACGATATTTCAAGAATAATTCTGTTATGTTACGTCTCTTTTTTTCTTTTTTTAAGACAGAGTCTTGCTCTGTCACCCAGGCTGGAGTGCAGTGGCACAATCTCAGCTCACTGCAGCTTCCACCTCCTGGGTTCAAGCGATCATCCTGTCTCAGCCTCCTGAATAGCTGGGATTACAGACGCCTGCCACCACACCTGTCTAATTTTTGTATTTTTTATAGAGATGGGGTTTTGCCATGTTGGCCAAGCTGGTCTCAAACTCCTGGCCTCAAGTGATCCACTTGCCTTGGCCTCCCAAAGTGCTGGGATTACATGCGTGAGCCAACACACCTGGCCCTCTGTTAGGTTGTATCTAATGATATTTAACAAAGATTGGGCTCTAGCTGTAACTAATGAGTTGATTCTTTAAGCAAGTGAATTGATGAATTGTAGGGAGGAATATAATGTGTTTCACAAATTTAAATGGATGGCACAAGATGATATCCTTTACTTCACCAGGGACATTTTTGCAAAAGTATTTGAGATTTGATCAGTTTTTCCAAGGGCCTCTCGTAATTCTTTGACATCTGAATCTTCCCCTGTGAAGTGCATTTCATACTTCATCATCCTTCTCAATAGTCTCTTCTCCTTCATGTAGTATCTTTATAGACCAGGTAATTATTCGTCAGTGGATTTGCATGTGTTTTTTGAGCTATCTTCCAGCATCATCTTAATTAATTTCACAAACCCTGCATCTTTTAAAAGATTTGCAATTTCATTTTGCAGTGATCTTGCTTTGCATGTCCCCATGTTTGCAATGGAGATTGACAAAGGACAAAATGAGAGAAGCTAAGTTTAAGCAGGATAAATATCAATTTGTTCATGAATATTTCTCTGTATGGCTTCTTACAACTTGGGGGATTGGATCTCAGATATGAATACCCTTGGAAGGATCAATTTCATCCTCAGGTTTGTTTGTTTGTTTGTTTGTTTTTGAGACAGGGTCTCACTCTGTTGCCCAGGCTGGAGTGCAGTGGCACAATCTTAGCTCACTGCAACCTCCACCTCCTGAGTTCAAGCGGTTCTTCTGCCTCAGCCCCCCCAGTAACTAGGATTACAAGTGCACACCACCACGCCCAGCTAATTTTTTGTATTTTTAATAGAGACGGAGTTTCACCATGTTGGCCAGGCTGGTCTCGAACTCCTGACCTCAAGCAGTCCACCCTCCTCAGCCTCCCAAAGTGCTAGGATTACATGCCACCATGCCCGGCCACATCCTCAGTTTTTACAAAGGTTTTATTATAGTCATCCTTTAACACAGTTCAGCAGTTGAAGTGCCGTTGCCCTGCCTGTGATCACTTATATACCCACAAGTCGAACTTGTACAGTGTTCCCAGAATGAGACACCTCCCAGCTCTCTGCGGAGTGGTTGAGGGCATTAGCTTTGCCTGGGTTCGAATCCAGTCTCTGCTGCTTTCTGGCTGCATGAACTTGGACAAGTTATTTAGCCTCTGTGTCTTGGCCACCTCAGCCACAGTTAATAATGTCACTTAACTCATGCAGTTTTGTGAAGATGAAATATATTAGAACAGTGTCTGGTACAGGGTCATGCTAGGCACTTGGGAAATTTAGCAATGATGGTTGGGTGCGGTGGCTCGCACCTGTAATCCCAGCACTTTGGGAAGCCAAGGTGGAAGGATCACCTGAGGCCAGGAGTTCGAGACCAGCTTGGGCAAAACAGCGAGATCCCATCTCAATTTTTAAAAAACAATAATAAAAACAAATTTAGCAATGACAATGACGATTTGCACAATCACACAGCCCACCTCAGGCCAGTGTTCTGATTAATGTCACGGTAAGTTGCGCTCACGGATCAACATGTGGCGGCATGTGTTCAGCCTCTCTGGTAATCAGCAAAATGCAAACGCAGCCAACAGTGCATGATCACATCCCAGCCATGAGCACGGCAAATACGAAGAGACCCCATCGCACCACATGTTGGTGAGAATGTAGGAAAACAGGAAATCACATGCACTCAGCAGTATGATGGCAAATTGTTCCCTCCACTTTGAAGAGCAGTTTGCCAATTTCTGGCAAAACTGATAAAGGGCATCTCCTTCCACTCAGCAATTCTACTGTAGCTCTGTCCCCCTCGATTCTGAGGGGGTGATGTTGATGTGTGAGCTCTGCTTGAGCAAGGGAATGCACTTCCTGGCTGCCCTGTTTGCTCTTGAAGATGTGTGATGCTCATGGCAATAGATTGCCTTTAGATCCAACGGACAGGAACCCCGACTGCAGCTGGCTTCAAAAACATTGAATTTTTTGCTCCCTAAACAAAAGAGACAGGCCAGGCAAGGTGACTCACGCCTGTGAGCCCAGCACTTTGGGAGGCCAAGGTGGGAGGATCACCTGAGGTCAGGAGTTTGAGACCAGCCTGACTAACATGGTGAAACCCTGTCTCTACTAAAAATACAAAAATTGGCTGGGTGTGGTGGCGGGTGCCTGTAATCCCAGCTACTCGGGAGGCTGAGGTAGGAGAATCACTCGAACCCAGGAGGCAGAGGTTGCAGTGAGCCGAGATCGCACCACTGTGCTCCAGCCTGGTGACAGAATGAGACTCCGTCTCAAAAAAAAATAATAATAATAATAATAACAACATCAACAAAAAGCCAACCTTTTCCAGCCCTTTCTGGTGAACTAGATTGAAGTGCCATTTTCTCCCCATTGGGATAATGCCTTTCTCCGTCCACACCTGAATCTGGCAGTTCTGAGATTGTTTCCCGACCCCAGCTTCTGCCATCTGGTCCAGGCTTTTGCAGAGATGGTGGCGGGCCTTCTGCCCTTCTGCATCGTGTTCTAAAATGCACCACGGGAGCAGGGAGTACATCCTCCTCATAAGACCAGGCCTTGCCAGGGCTCTCGGAGCCTGTTTTGGGGTTTGGCCCTGAGCACCCCAGTTATTTTCACTCTTCTCACCCAAAGCTGGGTAGAGAGGTCGGCTGAGGACTGGAACCTGGCCATCAACCTTGGGCAGCTAACCCTCACTAGGGGCTGGGGGGCCTCTGTGCCCTGCTGACCCCTACCATGGTGGGACACATGGGGCACCCCCTCGCCCTCTCACGTGGGAGGATGGAAGGGCGCCTGCTGGGCATTTTGGCATCCCCAACAAAAGACCTGCTGCCGTGTGTAAGTGAGACTTGTCTTTTCCCTAAAGTGGTTTCATTCAGGACCACAGGGGCAGGAGGGCTGCTGCGTGGGCCCTCCTCCTCCGCGATGCTATAAAGTGGCCCCACGCCCCTCTTTCCCTGCCACTGTCTTGGGATCTGCCCTTAGCCCCGTCCTGAACCCCATCCACCCTGGTCACTCTGCGTCCTGGCCATCGCCCCTGGAGCTCTCCCCGGCACATCGAGTCTGAGTCCAGCATCCCTTCCTGGTCGTGCTCCCTCCTCCCCGGCGCCTCTTCACAGGCTTCTACCCGGCACCTCCAGTTTTCCAGTTGCTCAGGCCAAAACCTTAGTGCCATTCTTGATTTTTTTTTTTTCCTATTCCTTTCACACTCCACATTCAGTCCAGCAAACCCTGTCAGCTCTGCCTTCAAAATACGCCCAGAGTTCCCTCTGCTGCCACCAGCCCATCTGCGTCACTGTCTTCCCCGCCTGCCCTGTTCCAGGTTTCTCCTCGGATCCCCCAGCTTCCGTCTTTATGACCCCTTGGTCTGTTTTCAACACAGCCTAGTTCAGATGTTCTTTAACCTCTGGGCAGAGCTCTCCTTGGCTCCCACCTACTCAGGGTAGAGGCCCCCACAGCCACCTCAGGGTCCCAATGATCCTTCCCTTCCCTTCGAACCCTCTCAGCCTCCTGGTCTCCCCTCAGTCACTGTGCTCCAGCCACAGCTTCTCAAGCAGGCAGCCACGCCTGACACGCACACACTCATAGTACTTTGCACTTCTTTCCTTTTCTCGAAACTTCTACACATCTGCACTTTCCTCATGTCTGTGTTCCAATGCTGCCTCCTCAGAGAAGCCTGCCTTGACTACTCCGTGCCTCCTCTTCATCCCAGGTTTTCCCACCAGTGCCCCCGTCACCCCAAACACCACTGACTGTATTCTGCCCATTTGTCTTGTTGATTGTCTCATTTCTAAAATGCCAGCTCCCAGGCCGGGCATGGTGGCTCATGCCAGTAATCCCAACACTTTGGGAGGCTGAGGCAGGTGGATCACTTGAGGTCAGGAGTTTGAGACTAGCCTGACCGACATGGTGAAACCCCATCTCTACTAAAAATACAAAAATTAGCTGGATGTAGTGGTGCACGCCTGTAATGCAGCTACTCGGGAGGCTGAGGCAGGAGAATGGCTGGAACCAGGGAGGTGGAGGTTGCAGTGAGCCAAGATCGCACCACGACACTCCGGCTTGGGTGACAGAGTGAGACTCCATCTCAAAAATAAAATAAAATGCCAGCTCCCTGGAGGCAGGGGCCTCTGTTCTGTGCCCTCGTGGGTCTCCAGGCCTAGAGAGTGCCCACCCCATCGTAGGTGCTCAGGAGACCTTCCTAGGATGAGTGGTGACTGAGTCTCCACATTCTGTCCCAGCCAGCAGCCCACCCCCATCTCTTCCACACTCCTTTCTCCTCTCCTGTTTCTCTCTCTCCACCCCCACTCCCACCATCTCAGCTTTTCCTCCTTTTTCTTCTCAGCCTCTCTGCACACCCAGGGAAGAGAAGACTGAAATTTTTCCCGGGATGCCGTCCCTGGGCCCCTGGTGCAGCTGTCTCTGCCTTCACAATGACAGCCTTCTCTTTGCTTGGCTCTTCTCCTGGGTTTGCTCCCTGCTGTCTTCCTCTCCCCTCGAGTGCACACAAGTGTGCACGCACGCACACACACACACAGCTCCCTTCTTCCCTCGGTCCAGCTGCCTCTCATCTGCCCATCTTCCCTCCCCCTCTGCGGCCTGTTGGGGGACAGCAGAGCCTCTCCATTCATCCCGTGGAGTGTATCCGCTGCTCACAGCAGGGAGCCTTCCTGTCTGTCTCTCTGCACCGAGGACCCGGCCATCCCCACCGTGGGGATCCGAGTATCCACGGGATTGCACAGCCCCTCTTGGGACCCAGGCTGACCCAGCATGTCCTCGACAGGCACGGATTTGCCACCTCCGTGCACATCTTCAAGAGAAATTTCTTCCTCTAATTTGATAGTCCCTTCCTTTCTCCAAGACCTCAGATTTCAAAATAAGTGAAGCGCTTGTTTTAAGCAAGAGTCTAAAGAATTAGACTCTGCCTTAAGCGCCCTTGTGACTTTGAGCTGAGACCTCATCCCCTCTGGGCCTCAGTCTCCATCTGTGCAGCAGTGTTGTGACATATAAGCACTCGTCACCCAGTGCCTGTGATAAGACGCCACCCTGAGCGACACATGACCTGTGCCCACAAACCCAGGAGGAGAGGTTCCCTACGTCGTAAGAGGAAGTGGCCACAGGGAAAGAGGAAGCTGGTGTGAGGCCGATGGGGCAGGGTTTCCATTTGTTTCCAGCAACACCCTCTTTGACCCAGCCCCTTAGCAGGTGTATCCACTTTCCTAGTGGACCACAGACTGGGTGGCTTAGAATAAAAGTGTTTTTCACAGTTTCGGGAGCCAGAACCCCAAAATCAAGCGTCATCAGGGCCACGCTTTCCCTGAAGGCTTCAGGGGAGGGTCCTTTGCCCCTCAAGCTCCTGGGGGTTGCTGGGAATCTTGGCACCCCTTGGCTTGTGGCCGCATCACCCCAGCCTCTGCCTTCATCTTCATGTGGCCGCCTCCCTGTGGGTCCCTCTCTTGCTGTGGCCTGCTCCTCTCTGAATCAGTGTCCAAAGTTCCCTCTTCTGTCAAGACACCAATGATTACTCCCGCTCTGATCCAGCGTAACTTCATCTTACAACACCGTGTTACAAACACGGTCACCCTCACAGGTACCTGGGCAAGGACTTGCGCATATCTTTTGGGGAACACAGTTCAGCTCATAAAGGCTGGGTTCTTTCACACGTTAATCCCCCCCCCCCCCCCCGTAAAGGCTGCAGAGCCGATGTCAAACTGAGCAAACCTGCCGCTCTCCCCCTCTTCACTGTCCCGGCTGTGGTCCTGGGTGGGGAGCAATGTGGCCGCCCCGCAGATCAGCTCTGTGCGTAGCCTTCCCTTCCCAACCATGCTTTCTCTCGGAATCTCCACCTGCAGTGGGCATTGAAACAGCTGCGGGGTCAAAAGTGAGGGAAGGGGGACTGTGGTGACAGACACGTGCACCCTGTCTCCTGGGCCTCAAGAAGCTTCCAGGGGGTTTCAGAGTGCATGAGACCTTTTGCAGTCCTCTCCCGGGTGCTAGCTGCGATTCCCTGAACATTCTGGAATGAGTTAGGCTGGAACCACGTGACCCAATACTGTTGCCACTAGCCACAGGGAGCTATTTAACTTTATGTTAATTGCAATTAGCATTTCAGTTTCTTGGGTGTACTAGCCATGGTTCGAGTCTTCAGTAGGCGCATGTGGGTGCTATACTGGATAATGCACATACAGAATGTTTCCATTGGCACAGAAAGGACTCTTGGACAGCATGAGAATAGAGTCTATGGCTGGGCCTGTAATCCCAGCACTTGGAAAGGTCAAGGCAGGAGGATCTCTTGAGGCCAGGAGTTTGAGACCAACCTGGGCAACATAGTAAGACCCCTATCTTTACAAAAAATTTGAAAAAAAAAAAAATTAGCTGGACATGGTGGTCCATGCTTGTAGTCCCAGCTACTTGGGAGGCTGAGGCAGGAAGATCACTTGAGCCTAGGAGTTTGAGGCTGCAGGAAGCCATAATCATACCACTGTACTCCAGCCTGGGCAACAGAGTAAGACCTTGTCTTTAAAAAAGAAGAATAGAGCCTAATCAAACGAAATCTTTTGGGAGTAGGGAGTGACACAAAGCTTTGAGGAGGGGCAATAAAAATGCAGGGGGTGGTGGCTATCAAACTTTAGGTGAGTGCTTTCCATGATTCCTCATCAGTAATCCAATGTCTTCCTTGTCATCCCTGCATTCATTTCCCCTCATGCTCCCAGTACCTTGATCTGTCTTCCCAAACCTTCCCGGATCTTGGGTCAGGGTCTCAGGACAGGTTCCTGTTCTCCTAGCAGCAGGTACCATCCATCCTGGGCCCACAGGTCGTGCCAGCCCACACAGCGAGTCCTTTGGGAACCCATCTGTGTCACAGGGGATTTGAGCAAATGAAGGGAAACTGAGCTCCTACACGGAGGCTGGGAGTGGAGCTTCCTCTGCCATCCCTGTGTGAACCTGTTCTAGCCTGGGGGCTCCAAATGCATAGAGGGCTGGGCAGGTAGCCCAAAGCAGAGAGGCAGGCTGGGTGGAGAGGGGGTGCCCAGATTTCAACTGTGGACTACTATTCACTCTACTTTTTAAGAATGAGCAACTGAAAACAGGCAGGCCCACAGCAAACACACCTGAGGGATGGATTGGTCCGCAATCCACCAGCTTGCAAACTTCTTTCTAAGCTAGTGGTTCTCAAGGGAGCACACCGCCCCCTAGGGGCTAAACTCTGTGACAGCATTGCCGGTGATGGTGAAGGATTTGACTTTGCTGGCTTCCTGGGGGCGGGGACTAGGAAGGACTTTGATGTCCTGCTCTGCACAGCAGAGCCCACGTGGCCCCCACACTGCATTGTATTCCACATAGCTTCTGAGTTTCCTACCACATCACTCATATGGGTAGATTGTTTTATGTTTATTGTCGTCTGAGCCTTGAACCTACGTCTATTTTATATGTAAATACTGCAGGGTTTTTGCATATTCCCAGGAATGTATGGAACAAGAAAATGGAGTCAATATTATACTTGAGTGCAAAACTTTCCCAAGAGTCATTCCTTATTTCCGAAAGTCCCATCCCCGATGGCAGTGCTACCCCAAAGGATTTGAATGGCAAATGTCACCCGCCCACCCAGCTGCCCTTGTAACTGTCACATTCCCAGTGAATCTGTGTCTAGGTGCAGGCGTCTGCCCGACTACTCTGTTGTATCTTCTTGATGGATGTGCTGGGGAAATTTTATATTGAAATTTATCTTCATTATAAATTGCTTTCCTTTTATTTTTCTTGTAGATTGCAGTTAGAGCATTATATTGATTTTCTGGAAATGACATGCGTAGGTAGCTTTTGTTGCCTATAAATTTCCTTTCAAGAAAACAAGGTTGCTCTACAAAATATTTGTCATAGAAATGGGAGGTCAGTCTAATGGCGCTGAGAACAGCTCTTTGAAGGATCCAGGTAGTGTCAGATTCCTCCAAGGCGATAATTAAATATCCGTTGAGTGACAGGCCTTGTTCTGAAGGTCTGTTGTGGATTTTCTGCCCCCCTCTAGCCCATCTCTCTGAACAAAACCACACTTTAAAAGGCACAAGACAGATATTTAAGATACAGCTTGTCCTGGTGGTGACTCAGCAGGCAATAAAACCTGTCACTAGAGATGGAGCCCTCCATGCCCAGCTAATTGAGTTTCCAGGGAATGAATGGGCCTCGTCCTCATTTGCGGGAGCTGCAAGACCCTTCTAGGGAGCGGATGGCTAGGGCCAGCATTTAATTAGGCACAGGCAGTCTGCCCTCCATGCCACTGACACCCAGAGCTCCGCCTGGCCCTGCTACAACCAGTCAGCAGGACCTTGGTGTCCTCTGCAGCCCAGTCTTCAATAGCTACAGCCTTGCTAAAAACAGGCAGGTGGAAGACAGGAATGCATGGAGCAGCAAGACAGAAGCAGCTTTCGCCTCTCGCCCTGGTGATCTGCTTGTCCCTGTTTGTCCCCAGCAGCTGGCCATTCCTTATCCCCACCCACAGCCAGAGGACACTTTTAAAAAATGTAAACCTAACCCATCGCTTCCGGCTGAAAACCTCCCATGGCTGCCCACTGCTCTTTGGGTAAACTGGCATCTCCTCGTCAGGGCTGCCAAGACCTTGCTTGGCCTGGGCCTGCTCACCTCTGTGTCCACATCTCCTACCTGTCCCTTCCTTGGTGACAGCACTCAGGCTGCCTACCCTCTTTGTTCCTCAGAACTTCCAAGGTCATTCCTGCCCCAGGCCCTTTGTACATGCAGTTACCTCTGTCTGGAGCACCAGCCCACAACCTTTTTGGTACATGCAACCAGTTGCATGGAAGACAGTTTTTCCACGGACTGGGGGCGAGGGATGTTTTGGGATGATTCAAGTGCATTACATTTATTGTGCACTTTATTTCTATTATTATTACATTGTAATATGTAATGAAATAATTATACACCTCACCATAATGTAGAATCAGTGGGAGCCCGAGCTTGTTTCCCTGCGACCAGATGGTCTCACCCGAGGGCAATGGGAGACAGTGACAGATCATCAGGCATTAGATTGTCATAAGGAGCTCACAACCTAGATCCCCTGCATGCACAGTTCACAACAGGGTTCACGCTCCTATGAGAATCTGCTGCTGATCTGATGGGAGGCAGAGTTCAGGCAAATGCGAATGGGAAGCGGCTGTAAATACAGATGAAGTTCGCTCACTCACCTGCCACTCACCTTCTGCTATGCAGCCCAGTTCCTAATAGGCCACAAACCACTACCTGTCTATCTGTCTGCAGCCCAGGGGTTGGGGATCCCGGGTCTAGAGCATTGTTCACACACCGTGGAGAACTTCCTCCACCCATTCTCTCTTCTTTCCTACCCTTCCTGTGTCGGTTAGTACTCCTCACCCCCATCGTTCTTGATCATGACACCCGGCTTTATGTTCTTCTTAGGATTTCTCACGCCCTTGAAATTATCTTACGTGTTTGTGAACTTTTTTTTTTTTTTTTTTTTTGAGATGGAGTCTCACTCTGTCACCCAGGCTGCAGTACAGTGGCATGATCTTGGCTGACTGCAACCTCCACCTCCCAGGTTCAAGCAATTCCCCTGCCTCTGCCTCCCAAGTAGCTGGGACTACAGGCACCCGCCACTACACTCAGCTAATTTCATTTTTTGCTTTTGGGTTTTTTTGTTTTTTTTTTTTGAGACAGAGTCTCACTCTGTCGCCCAACCTGGAGTGCTATGCCATGATCTCAGCTCACTGCAGCCTCAACCTCCCAGGTTCAAGTGATTCTCCTGCCTCAGCCTCCCGAGTAGCTGGCATTACAGGTGTGTGCCACCACACCCAGTTAATTTTTATATTTTTGGTAGAGATGGGGTTTCACCATGTTGGCCAGGCTGGTCTCGAACTCCTGACCTCAAGTGATCCACCTGCCTTGGCCTCCCAGAGTGCTGGGATTACAGGCATGAGCTACCGTACCCGGCCAATTTTTGTATTTTTAGTAGAGACGGGGTTTCACCATATTGGCCGGGTTGGTCTCGAACTCCTGACCGCAAATGATCTGCCTGCCTCGGCTTCCCAAAGTGCTGGGATTACAGGCGTGAGCCACCACACCCGGCCAGTGAACTTATTTTTTACATGTTTTGTTTGCTGCCCATCCAGAAATAGCACGAGGCAGGTATTGGGTACTCAGTAAAGATTTGAACAAGGCCAGGCATGGTGGCTCACACCTGTAATCCCAGCACTTCAGGAGGCTATGGCGGGAGGATCACTTGAGCCCAGGAGTTCAAGACCAGCCTGGGCAACATAGAGAGACCCTGTGTCTACAAATAATTTTAAAAACTGGCCAGGCATAGTGGTGCACACCTGTGGTCCCAGCTCCTTGAGAGGCTGAGATGGGAGGATCACTTAAAAGCCCAGGCTGTTAAGGCCTGCAGTGAGCCATGATTGTGCCACTGCACTACAACCTGGGCAAGTGAAACCTCAACTCAAAAGAAAAAAACATTGAACAAATGGAGAACTTTTGGGCCCTAGGCTTGAAGTAAGCAAGAAAATGAAAACAAAATGGAATTTAAATTACTATCTCATTTATCCAGCATGAAGAAACATAATTGAAATTAGTTCAGGCAAACTCCCAGGTCCCAGTGCACAAACGCTGTCAGAACCCTGTCTTTCTGCTTCTTGGGTTTTCTGTCATTTGGGTTGGCTTTATTAGGAAGGTTCCCTCTTTGTGATGGCAAAATTGCCCCCACAGGTCCATCTCCCCAGTATGGTGACCCCAGCTGAAAGACAGGCCTCTTTCCAAGGGCACCAGCAAAAGTTCCAGGGAAAGCTCTCATTGGCTCATCTAGGGTCCTATGTCTCTTTCACCCAATCACAGCAGCCAGGCAAAAGGAGACACACTGATTGGCCAGGCCAACATCATGGGCCTGGTCCAGGAGTCAGAGCTAGAAAGGGCCTCATCAGAACATGTAAGGCTGAGAAACGGAAAAGGTTGGTTCCCTCCCTCTTTTTGGTAACTGAAGGCACAATTATGAAAAGATAAGAGAATGGATTCTGGGTGGAAAAATAAAACAGATATCCACTATAGAAACCCACATGCAGGCTGGGCACGGTAGCTCACACCGGCAATCCCGCACTTTGGGAGGCCGAGGCGGGCGGATCACTTGAGGTCAGGAGTTCGAGACCAGCCTGACCAACATGGTGAAACCCCGTCTCTACTAAAAAAATACAAAATTGGCCAGGCGTGGTGGCACATGCCTGTAATCCCAGGTACTGAGGAGGCTGAGGCAGGAGAATTGCTTGAACCGAGGAGGCAGAGGTTGCAGTGAGCCAAGATCATGCCACTGCGCTGCAGCCTGGGTAACGAGTGAAATTCTGTCTCAAAAAAAAAAAAAAGCTTCTCCTTAAAGGACAAGTGGGAGGAAAGCGTTTCTCCCAGCCCCCAGCTTGCTCTGTTTCCAACATAAGATGCCTCCTTCGTACGGAATCATGACCCCACCTTCCTCATTTGTTTTCACACAGCTTTCAGTTCAGCAAGATCCCATCTCTGGCATCCAGAACTTTTACAGCATTGATTTATCACTTCGTGCAGTGATTTGCATTTAGTGTTCTTTTTTTCAAAAGCAGAAGAACTCAACTCAGGCTGTAACCTTGCAAAGCAGCACAAAGTTAAAAGGATCCAGTTACAGAGTATCAGAAATACCCCAGCCCTGAGAGCTTTGGAGCTCTGGGTTTATTTAATGTGTTTCTTCTCAGCCCTGCCTCCTCAGCCAATTTGTCTGCCAAAAAAACAAAGACTTCAGTCCTGTGGCATTTCACATCTAATATTTATGCTGTTCTAGAGTTTGCAAAAGGGCTTCCTTTTCATTTATCACTGTTCCTTAGGAGCCTCGAGCTCCCCTGCTAGGTTAATAGGATTGTTCTCTGCTGCCCAGACCAGGAGCCCCAAGAAGCCAAATGACAGATGGTGAAAGTGGCCCAGTGGAGGACTCTTCTACTGGTGTCAGGGTTAGGATCAAAACTCAGCCTAAACCAGCTCAGCTTCTATTTTGCAACCCTGGGGGCCAAATATGGATCTTGCAAAATGGCAGCTGGCAACCTGAGTCTACACTTCAACCCCAAATTTCTATCAGAGTTACAAGATGCTTTTTAAAATCTGGAAATTTCACCAAAAATATCCAGATTCCAAACTTCTCTTTAAAAAAAAAGATGATGATAGGCCGGGCACAGTGGCCTGTAATCCCAGCACTTTGGGAGGCAAAGGTGGGTGGATCACTTGAGGCCAGGAGTTCAAGACCAGCCTGGCCAACATGGTGATATCCTGTCTCCACTAAAAATACAAAAAAATTGGCCGGGCGTAGTGGCGTGCACCTGTACTCCCAGCTACTCAGGAGGCTAAGATAGGAGAATCACTTGAACCGGGAGGCAGTGGTTGCAGTGAGCCAAGATCGCACCACTGCACTCCAGCCTGGGTGACAAAGTGAGACCCTGTCTCAAAAAAAAAAAAAAATATATATATATATATATAATCACGAGGTCAGGAGATCAAGACCATCCTGGCTAACACAGTGAAACCCCATCTCTACTACTAAAAAATACAAAAATAAAATTAGCCAGGCATGGTGGTGGGCGCCCGTAGTCCCAGCTACTCGGGAGGCTGAGGCAGGAGAATGTCATGAACCCGGGAGGTGGAGCTGGCAGTGAGATTGCGCCACTGCACTTCAGCCTGGGCAACAGAGCAAGACTCTGTCTCGAAAAATAAAATTTGAAATGATGATGATGATGATGATGACATTGCCATTACTGGTAACATTCCTGCATGGTGGGGGTCAGTAAACTGTGGCCTATAGGAGTCTGCTGCCAGGTTTTATAAATAAAGTTTTTTGGAAGACAGCCACACCCATTAGTGTAGGTACTGTCTGTAGCTGCTTTGGCTCTATGGTGGCAGAATTGAATCGTTGCAGTGGAGACCTTATGGCTGCATAGCTGAAAACTCTTACAGTCTGGCCCTTTGCAGAAATAGTTTGCTGAGCCCTCCTAAGTGGGGCTAGCCCACGGGATTTGTGTCACAGGTACCCTCAGGACTTATTAGAATATAGGTAGAGTTGAGGGTACTTCCGTCCCTAATTAACAGTGGTTTAGAGATGACAGGTGCTTATTTCTCTCCCATTTGACAGTTTGGGCATAAACAGCTTAGAGATGATGTGGCAGACATGGTGTTGGCTCCCAGCCTCCTGATGGGTGATGATGGGACGGCGTTCCATCATCCTGTGCGATCGTCCTTATCTAAAGCCAGCATCCCATCCTGTCCGCATCCAGCCAGCAGGGCACAGAAACTATAAGAGAAGGCCACTTCCCTTCCTGGAGGGGAGTTCCCAGAAGTCACGCACCACCTGCTGTACCCCTCCAGTTCACAGAAAATACAGAGAATTACAAAGGAAGCCAATTATATCAAAACAGTTATCAAAATATTTTACAAACTGTGATATGTATGCTTCTTTACACATAAAATGGCACGATGAAACAGTTATTTAATGGACAATTGATAAGTCTGGTAACTTCTATGATTTCGAAGTAGTGCTGACTCAAATGATATTTCAGGAAGTCCATGTTGACTGCAAGGTGATAGGAAAATATCCGTGATTCCCATTGGTGATGGAGTCCCAGGGACCATCATTCATAATTGAAGGGGATGCTAGTTACAGGTGGATGGAAAAAAACAAATACGTACTTTTCCCATTCAATTTCAGGAAATTATATCTTGAGACAACACATTAAGAACCTCTTCCTCAGGTGATCTGATTCGATTCCACGGCATTAAATGCCATCTAAATGCTTACAGCTCCTCAGTTTCTAATTCCAGCCCAGACCTTTCCCGTGAACCTGGTCTGTTTCCACCTGCATGTCTAACCTGAGTCTCAAGGTTAATGTGTCTGATTTCTTTATCAACCCCCTTCCCCAACTCTGCCCCTCCCAGTGTCCCTTTCCTAAATAAGGGCACATCTGTCCTCCTTGTTGCTCAGACCAAAAACCGTGAGTTATCCTTGACCCTCCTTACTTCTTTCCCGTGCTACATCAGCAAATCCCATTGGTTCCACCTTCAAAAATAGCCTGGAACCAACCACCCAAGCCCTTCGCCTACCGTGAGTCCAGTCATTACAGTCTGTCTCCTGAATGACTGTGAGAGTCTCCGACATTCCAGTTCCCTGCCTCGGACTGGCCTGAACTCTAGGACAGAAGCTCCAGGAAAGTGCTGGGTTGGTGCTGCTTTGATTTTTTTCTGTTTTGTTCACTGGTATCCCCACTGCCTAGAACCATCCCAGCCACATAGGAGTCCTCCTTTAATGTTTACTGATTGAATGAATGAATATATAACATCATGATCAATAATATTATAATAAAAACAATAACCATTTAGAGGCAGTTGACATATTTTCTCATTGAATCTTTCCCAACAACTTTGTCATGTAGGGATATTATTATTATCCCCATTTTGCAGTTGAGAAAACTGAGCTGGAAGGCAGAGGTAGCTGAACTTAAACCCAGGCTGTTGGCTCCAGAGCCCATGCACAACCCTCAGCCCTGCCTGCCTCAGAGGATAAAAATCATCTCTGAGGCCAGGCCAGGTGGCTCACGCCTGTAATCTTAGCACTTTGGGAGGCCGAGGCGGGTGGATCACAAGGTCAGGAGAACAAGACCATCCTAACCAACTAGGTGAAATCCCATCTCTACTAAAAATACAAAAACTTAGCTGGGCGTGGTGGCGGCGCGTGCCTGTAATCCCAGCTACTCAAGAGGCTGAGGCAGGAGAATCGCTTGAACCCGGGAGGTGGAGGTTGCAGTGAGCCGAGATCGCACCACTGAACTCCAGCCTGACGACACAGTGAGACTCCATCTCAAAAAAAATTACCTCTGAAACCCTACACTTCTGGAAAAAGTGATCTGGATAATGACTGTGGCTCCTACCTGTGTCCCCCACCTATGCTTCAAGAAAGGCAAAGTGCTCAGGTCCTGGGAATGACCCGCCCTCAAAAACCCACGGCTGGATGAATTCTGGGAGGATGCAGCATGGGAAGGTAACCTCAGTGTGGAAACTCCCTTTGCCTAGAATTCTGGCAGAAAGCTCTTCGGGGATAGTCTGAGCCACATCAGAGAGGAGGAGCTCTCGGAGGCTGAGTCCCATTTGTGTGTGTCCCCACCTTTAGCCATAGGGCAGTCCCTCTGCTGTTCCCTCTTCCCTGGAGGGTTCCCTGCCCCTCCACATCCCCATGGATGGGAAGTACTCTCGTCTGTGGTCACTGGAGTCCTGCTGAGAGGCTGAACAAGGTCATCACCAAAAGCCAGGTGGAGACAGACAACCTGGGGTTGAGCCTCATCTCAGCTCTGACACTTGGCAGTTGTGGGATGTTGGGTGAAGAGAGGACTTTGCCTCTCTGTGCCTCAGTTTCTCCATCTGTAAAATAGGGACCAAAAAAGGATCTACCTCACTGGGATGTTGTAGATCATCGTCTAAACCAGTGGCTCTCAAAGCGTGGTCCAGGATCTCTAGATTCAAAACTATTTTCATGTAATACTAGGACACTATTTACCTTTTTACCCACATTTTCCTTCTAGTAGCCAGTGGAGTTTTCTAGCAGGTTCATAGCATATCTAGTTATCTAAAAAGGATTAAAATACCCTTCCCTTTTCCATCTGCATATCCATGTTATTTTATTTTTTAGAAATCAGGTCTCGCTTGTCACCCAGGCTGAAGTGCTGCGGCACAATCACAGCTCATTGCAGCCTCGAACTCCTGGGTTCAAGTGATCCTGCCACCTCAGCCTCTCGAGTAGCTGGGAATACAGGCACACACCACCACAACTGGCTACATATTTTTTTTTTTTAGTTTTTGTAGAGATGAAGTCTCAGTTTGTCACCCAGGCTGGTCTCGAACGCCTTCAAGCAATCCTCCTGCCTTGGCCTCCCAAAATGCTGGGATTACAGATGTAAGCCACTGTCCCTGGCCTCCGTCTGCATATCTGTGTGAGGCTGGATTTTTCGTGTTAACCAAAATAACATATCTCAGCAGACTGAATGCCAAAACAGATATAAGAATCCTGCTGCCTTCCAGTAAACAAGACATTGAAGAGATTGGCAAAAATGTAAAACAGTGCAACTCTTCTCATTAATTGTATTTTGGGAAAAATAAAGTTATTTATCTTTTTTTTTTTTCAGGATGGAGTCTTGCTGTGCTCTGTCACCCAGGCTGGAGTGCAGTGGTGCGATCTCAGCTCACTGCAACCTCCACCTCCTGGGTTCAATCAATTCTCCTGCCTCAGCCTCCCAAATAGCTGGGATTACAGGCGCCCACCACCACACCCAGCTAATTTTTGTATTTTTAGTAGAGACGGGGTTTCACCATGTTGGCCAGACTGGTCCTGAACTCCTGACCGCATGAGCCACCACACCCAGACTCTATTTATCATTTTTTAAATGTATGCTAACAAGTAGTGAGTTTATTATTTAAATGAGTGAACGAATATGTTTTAAATTTCTCAGTTTTCATCTCTAATATAATAACTGTCACTAGATATAACCAACATAAACAAGACTCTGGGTTCCCTAATAAATTTTGACCATATTGAAAAGCACTGCTGTTGCCTTACACTGACCTTGAGTGCTTTTTTGGTTTTATAACGCACACCCACAAATGGGAGTCATGTCCCATGTGGGCCAAATAGATCCAGGTTCAGTCAACCAAACACCATACAATCAAATAGGAAGATAACAATTTAACGATTCTACCCACTCCTCCACTCGCAGAGGGTGTGTACTGGATGATAAAAAAAGAAATCTACGTTCCCAGCCAGGCACAGTGGCTCACGCCTATAATCCCAGCACTTTGGGAGGCTGAGGCGGGTGGATCACTTGAGGTCAGGAGTTCAAGACTGGCCTGGCCAACATAGTGAAACCCTGTCTCTACTAACAATACAAAAATTAGCCAGGCGTGGTGGCGAACACCTGTAATCCCAGCCAGTCAGAGGCCGAGGCAAGAGAATCACTGGAACCTGGGAGGTGGAGGTTGCAGTGAGCCGAGATTGTGCCATTGCGCTTCAGCCTGGGTGACAGAGTGGGACTCTGTCTCAAAAAAAAAATTTAAAAAGTCGACATTCCCTCACTCAGCCATGCGTCCCACAGGCCTCCCATTACAGGGTGTTCGTTGGTTCAGTGATTTACCCATTTATTCCACAAACGTTCGTTGAGTTATCATTGCTGACCAAGCCCTGTTCTAGATGTGGGGACACAGGGGACAAGGGACGCAGCAGCCCCTGCCCTCATGGGGCTGGTACTCTGGTGGGAGAAGCACGTGATTAAAACTAGAAGACAGATAAATGTGACCGGTGAATAAATATGTGGAGAAGCAATGTCAGGGGAAAGGGGAGAGCCTGGGCAGTGTGGGGAGATGCCATTTTAATAGGAGGGTTAGGATTGAACCCCAGTAAGTTAACATTTGAGGCTGGACATGGTGGCTCACACCTGTAATCCCAGAACTGAGAGAGGCCAAGGTGGGCAGATCATTTGAGCCCAGGAATTGAGACCAGCCTGGCAACATAATGAAACTCTGTCTCTCAAAAAGAAAAAAATACAAAAATTAGCTGGGCATAGTGGCTTGTGCCTGTGGTCCCAGCTACTTGGAAGGCTGAGGTGGGAAGATAGCTTGAGCCTAGAGAGGTTGAGGGAGCAGTGAGTCATGACCTTACCACTGCACTCCAGCCTGGGTGACAGAGTGAGACCCTGTATTGGAAAAAAAATAAAAATAAAAAGCTTTGAGCAAATAGCTGGGAAAGGTGAGGAAGCAGCCCATGCAGGTATCCGAGGAAGGTGATTCTTCCAGGGAACAGCAGAGGCAAAGGCCCTGGGACAAGAATGAGCTTTGAGATTGGGGTGCTGGTAGGATAGAGGGAGACCATGGAACAGGAGGCCAGGGGGAAAGTGGGGGCAGATGCAGTCAGGGAGCGGGACAGGAGACAGTTGTAGGACTTTGTAGGGCATGGCGTGGATTTTGGATTTTAGTTTAGGTGGATGTGGAGCCGTTGAAGGGCTTTGTAAGAGTTGGGGGCTTGAACAAATTTGCGATTTAATAGGATCCTTCTGGCTGCTGTGGAAGATGGGCTGAAGGTGGAGGGAGGAGGCAGGAGGACCAGGGAGGAGGTTCCAGCAAGATCCAGGCAGAGGCAGAGGTGGCTTGGACCAAGATGGTGACAGGTGGAGGATGGGAAGTGGTCAGACCTGGATGTGTCCTGAGGGTGAAGCTGCTGGGACGTATGTGAGGGAGGACAGAGGAGCTGAAGTCCCCCCCCGTGGTGCATAGCCTTGACCCACTGGCATTGACGGATGTATGGATCACAGGGTGAAAATCAAGAGGCCGGTGTGAAGTGCTGGTTTGACACCAAATGAAGTGATTTGAAGGAAATTACTAAGTATGCAACGGTCCAAATGATACATAAAAATGGCCAAACGTGCGTGAGAGGCACGCGGACAGCCGGAATTTAGATGATGCCACGAAGGGCAAAGAGCCCGTTTTGTTTCCGCAGGCTCTGTGCATGTGAAATAGCACGGGTCTGTTTCGGGAAGGATGGACTTTCCACAGGGTTCTGCTTCATTTTTCACCGACCTTTCTGAATTGCTTTGGCAAACACTGTTTATTGTCATTGGCTCAGCTCCACGCTCCGGCCCATCTCTGCTAATAGATGTGTGTCATGCTCAGCCGACTTCGCTGTGCGGCATGAACACTCCTCCCCAAGCTCATTACTGGAGTCTCGGAGGGGCCTTGCCATTTTCCAAAACGGTGTCACATCTGGTTTCTAACAACCATTTTTATTTCTCCAGAGGCCCAAGTTTTCATCCCCCTCCCTGAAAAAGGAAAGCAGGCTGGATTTTGGGAACTCACAGTTCCTTTTTTGGATTTGTTTTTCTTTTTGTATTTTTATTATTTATTTATTATTGGTTTTTTTGTTGGTTTTTGTTTTGTTTTGTTTTCAGAGACAGAATCTCACTCTGTTGCCCAGGCTGGAGTGCAGTGGCACGATCATGGCTCACTGCAGACCTGAACTCCTGGGCTCAAGCGAGCCTCCTACCTCGGCCTCCCAAAGTGCTGGAATTACAGGCGCCAGCCACTGCGCCTGGCCCTTTTTCAGAGTTCTTACTGCACAATCTCGTTTGCTGCTGCTCCCATTTTATAAGAATTCACTGAGGCTCAGACAGGAGCACTCATTTGCCCAAGGAGTCAGAGTCCTCTGACTCTGTAAACCAAGCTCTTGAAAGCCACACTGCACCCCTGTCGTTACTGGCACGTTTGGACAACTTTTTAAACTGTGCACTTTACACAGTTTCACAACCTTGGCACTGGTGACACTTTGGGGCCGGATCATTCTTTACTGGGGGAGGAGGGCTGTCCCATGCGTTGGAAGATGGTCAGCAGCATCCCTGGCCTCTGCCCGCTGATGCCTGTAGCACATTCCCCCACCCCCACCCCCAGGTCATAGCAGTGAAAAATGTCTCCAGACACTGCCCAATGTCCCCTGCAAGGCAAAATCACCCCTGGTTCAGTGTATTCTGCACACAGACATGTGCAGTTGGCAGCCCTACCTGCTCCGTTGACCCGTTTTTTTTCAGCATGCAGCACTGTCCTGCAGACACTATAATAGAAACTCCTTCCTTTCTTTTTCTTTTTCTTTCCCCTCCCCTGCCCCCCCAAGACAGGGTCTCGCTCTGTTACCCAAGCTGGAGTGCAGTGGCAGGATCTTGGTTCATTGCAGCCTCTGCCTCACTTCGTGGGCTCAGGTGATTTTCCCACCCCAGCCTCCCAAGTAGCTAGAACTACAGGCGTGCACCACCACACCTGGCTAACTTTTTGGTTTTTTGGTTTTGGTAGAGACTGGGCTTCTCCATGTTGCCCAGGCTGGCCTCAGACTCCTGAGCTCAAGCAATCTGCCCATCTTGGCCTCCCAAAGTGCTGGGATTACAGGCGTGAGCCACCACGCCTGGCCTAGAATCCCTTTCAGTAAGACATGCAGTTGCCACCTCTTCTGCGCTCCTGGGCGAGGGGTGTGAGGCTTGCAAGAGGGCGCTGCCCTACCTTGCACGTCCTGTGTACCTCAATCAGGTCCACCTACCAGCCCTCCTGTCGGCCGCTGCTCACCGTATGCACACTCTGGGCCAGGTACTGGGCTGGGGCTACAGTGGCCAGGCACGGCTCCTGTCTTATGGACCCCACACCCTAGTTGGGGAGATGAGGATAAACAAGAAACAAATGCATCTATAGGATAATTTCAGAGTGCAGACTGCTGTGGAGGAAATAAACAGCCCGGTGAGTATAGAGGGATGGGTGGTCACAGACAACTTCTCATCTGACCTGAGGCGCCACTGTGAAGAGGAGGCAGCCCGTGTGAGAGGGAGGAGCAGGTGCTATTGCCCAGCGGGGTAGAGAGCTTGGCTCATAGGGAGCATGAGGCCTGGAGAAGTCGGAACAGAGTGAGCCCAGCAGCGCGTCCCTGAAGGGAGATGGCCTGATGGCTCTTGGGCTCAGAAGGGTCCTCTGGCCATTTGGGGAAGTCGGGACTCTGGGAAGGCTGCGGAGGCAGAAGTCCAGTTGGAAGTTGGCTGTGAGAAGGAAGCAGGTGAAGAAGCAAGATGCATTTCTGTCTTTTTGGGGATTTTATACCTTGTGTATATGTATATGTTATGTATTCGTGTATGTGTGTATATGTGCTTTTATTGTATTTTCATGCATTGTGTATGTATGTACATGTATATTCATGCATTGTGTATATATGAATCTTGTATATCTATGCATGTGCGTATATGTGTGCCATATATTCATGTATATGTGTATTTTTATATGTCATAGTCACGCATTGTGTATGTGTTGTGTGTTCATGCACGTGTGTGTATGTGGTGTATTTGTGCTTGTGTATATGTATTCATGCATGTGTGTATATGTATGTGTTGTATATTTATGCATGTGCGTAGATGTATGTGTGTGCTGGTTCCAAAATATGAGGACAAATTGCCAAATCAAAGTGAATAAATATTTAATGAAATGGTGTCGCATGATTCAGCGAGTCAGCTCTGGAACATTTGGACTCTTAGAGAGTTGTTTGTCAATTACCTTTAATGTAGGGTGTGGGTGGAGATGGTGTGGGATGAACATGTACCGAAAGTTGCTGATGTCCTTAAAAAAGCCCTGTTGATATTTCCAGCCAGATGGCCCGTCGTGGGGGAGAGAAAGTCCTCCGAAAGCAGTGCGTGCCGTCTGTCTTGCTGGCTGCCTCTTGGGAGGCCCCTAGGACAGATCAGGTCCTGTTTCACCCTTTGCATGCCTGTCAGCTCATCCACGTGCACAGCAGTGGGTGGGGGTGCACTGTCGTCTCACTCATTGCCAACAACCACAGGGGACGAAGTCCTTTGTGGTCCCACAGCTAGGAGGTGGCAGATCCAGGATTCAAACCCAGACAGTCTGACTGCAGAGACACTTTGGCCGCTCTGCCACATCACCACCTGTGTTACTAGGAAAAGGGAGAACTAATGCTGGGAGGAACACCTTGTTCCTACGCCGGCCCGGCATGGCGGGGACATGTCTGCAGCAGGGAGAGGTGGCCAAGGTTCCCAGTGGTTTCTGGTTGCAGGAGCCCTCTTTCTCACCCATTGCCCTTGGCTTGCTTAGTATCCCCAATGATGCCTTGTGTGCCCCTGTGCCGGGTTTACCACCAGCTAATCTCAGTCCCTGGTCGCCACGAGACACAGCTTTCACAGACCACAAACGCGATTATTACAAGGCAATTTCAGTTAGATTTGGGGCTGGAAGAGAAAACAGAAGGGTCTCCTCCTCCCATCAGGCTCCGAATCATTCCCCAGGAGCACTTAACTCAGACAAATGGGGAAGCAGCCGCGTGGAGCCTCCACCGCAGAGCTGCCTGCAGGGGAAGTGGCCAACCTGCTGGGCCATGAAACAGGGTGCAGGAAGGATTGGGGGAGCTAGTGATCCCCTCCAGGGGGGCAGAAGGACTCCATTAAGCCAGATGTTAACAGCAAGAAGTTGGCTATAACAGAGGACAGGCCCGTTGGTGGATAATGAAAATATAAACCTTAGTAGGCACTTGCTGTGTGCCGGTTCCAAGCAACGTACAGCCGTGTGTCACAGAACAATGGGGATACATGCTAAGAAATGTGTCGTTAGGTGATTCTGTCTTTGTGTGAGCATCATGGAGTGCATTTACGCCTGAATGGCGTAGCCTGCTACACACCTAGGCTCTGTGGTGTGACCTATTACTCCTAGACTTACAGACCTCTACAGCATGTGACCCTACTGAATCCTGTAGGCGATGGTAACACAATGGGAAGTATTTGTGTATCTAAACATACGTGAATGCATTAATAGAGTACAGTAAAAATATGGTGGGTATGGTGGCTCATGCGTGTATTCCCAGCACTTTGGGAGGCCAAGGTGGGAGGATCACTTGAGCCCAGGAGTTCCAGACCAGCCTGGGCAACATAGTGACACCTGTCTCTACTAAAAATTAAAACATTAGGCTGGGCGCGGTGGCTCATGCCTGTAATCCTAGCACTTTGGGAGGCTGAGGCGGGCAGATCACCTGAGGTCAGGAGTTCAAGACCAGCCTGGCCAACACAGTGAAACCTTGTCTGTACTAAAAATAAAAAAAATAGCTAGGCGTGGTGGTGGACACCTGTAGTCCCAGCTACTTGGGAGGCTGAAGCAGGAGAATTGCTTGAACCCAGGTGGCGGAGGTTGCAGTGAGCTGAGATTGCACCACTGCGCTCCAGCTTGGGCGACAGAGTGAGACTCCATCTAAAAAAAAATAAAAAACATTAGCCAGGGGTGGTGATGTGCATCTGGAGCTACTCAGTAGGCTGAGTTGGGAGGATCACTTAAGCCTAGGAGTTTGAGGTTGCAGTGAGCCATGATAACACCACTGCACTCCAGCCTGAGCAACAGAGCAAGATCGTGGCTCAAAAAAAAAAAAAAAAAAAGTATTATAATGTTATGGGACCACCATTGTATATATGGTCTGTCATTGACCAAAATGTCGTCTATACATATATTAGTTCTCATAGCAACCCTCTGAGGTAGATACTATTATTAACTCTATTTGACAGCTGGAGAAACGGAGGTATTAAGAGGTTAAAAGACTTGCCTAGTGACATAGGGCTTTCCATGTTGTAAAATATCTCCAGGAACTCCTTTAATGTAAAGGGTTTTCTTTTTTTGTCAGCAGCGTTTCCTTAGGAACATCATCCTTTTCATCACAACTTCTTCTTCATTTATGTCGCATAAGTCTGCCTTCAGCTAAGCTCTTCTGTCTGTGTATAGAGTCTGTCAAACAGTGACACTGTCAACATTCCCACGGTCTGCTTCCATTTCTTTTACAATTCCAATTTACTTTAAAGTTTCCGTTTCAGCATCTTTTCATTTCTTTGCTGCACTTTCATCTCTGTTGGCCAGTTCTCTCCCTCACGATCCACTTTTGTAAACTGCCTTGTAGATGTGTTACTGAGTGACAAGGAGGTCACACCGCTACACATTTTGCTGTCTGTGCACGAACTGAATCACAGATGCACAGCAACCAAACACCTGTAATAGGCTTTGTGAGGAGCCACATGCTGGGCCATTGATCACAATGTGCATCGGTCATACACAGCAACCTGTGCACTGAAGGGTGAGCAATGGCATTTGTCCTTTATGCTGTTCCTCACAGTTAATCTACAGTAGTAACTTAAGTTTAACCCGTGTTGCAGGGGACTGGTGTTATTGGACTGAACTGTGGAAGCTAAAGTTTGTGCTTATTGGAACCATGCAGAGCGAGTGATCCTCCCAACTCAGCCTGTCATTGGCTGCTGTTCTTGTCGTCATTGTCTTCCTCATTACCATCCTCATCGTTGTGTCATTGTTGCTTTTCCTTTGCACCACAGAGCCCCATGCGCTATCCTACCCAGTTTAGAATCTACCTCTGCTTAGCTGTCATCACTTCTTCCAGGTTACCACTATCCTATTTGAAATTCCAAAGGGATCCTTTATTGCACATGGGGAATTTTGCTGTACACCAGGGGTTGGCAGACCCTTTCTGCAAAGAGCCACATAGTAATTATTTTAGACTTGTACCCCCACCTCTGCCACCTCTGTTGCAACAACTCAACTGTGCCATTGTAGTGTGGATCCAGCCATTATGATGTGTAAACAAATAGAGTGGCTGTGTTCCAATAAAGCTTTATTTATAAAAGGCAGCAGACCAGATGTGGTTTCCAAACCCTGTGCAACACTAAGCATCGTGGGCCTTTTAATTGCAGGTGAAAGAACTCAAACTAAATTAAGCAAATAAAACAACACAAAAGTGCAGTGATGGGGTTTATGGATTTGCATAACTCAGGGTTTCTCAACTTCAGCACTAGTGATATTTTGAGTGAGATATTTCTTTATGATGGATGCTGTCTTATGCATTATAGGATTTCTACCAGCATCCCTGGCCTCTGCCCACTGAATGCCAGTAGCAGCCCTTCAGCACCAAACTGCGATAACCAAAAATGTCTCCATTGCCCAGTGTTCTCCCTAATTGAAAGACACTGATAAACTGAAAATGCTAGCATTAGAAATGGTTTCAGGCCAGACACGGTGGCTCACGCCTGTAATCCCAGCACTTTGGGAGGCCGAGGTGGACTGATCACCTGAGGTCAGGAATTCAAGACTACCCTGGCCAACATGGCGAAACGCCTTCTCTACTAAAAATACAAAAATTAGCTGGGTGTGGTGGCGGGCACCTGTAATCCCAGCTACTTGAGAGGCTGAGGTAGAAGAATCGCTTGAACTCAGGAGGCAGAGGTTGCAGTGAGCCGAGATCACACCACTGCACTCCAGCCTGGGAGACAGAGTGAGACTCTGTCTCAAAAAAAAAAAAAAAAAAAAAAAGTGGTTTCGGGTAAGAGTGGATCCCCAGGGCCTCAAACCAGCATCTCTCTATCTCTTGTATCTCTGTATCTCTCTCTCTCTGTATCTTTCCCACCTCCACTTTTTTCCATATTGCTCACACACACACAGACTCTTCCCTTTTGGTGGCAAGATGGCTGCCAGCATCTTCAGTTATGGATCCCACCATTTCCAAGCCCTGAGGAAGAAAACCTTCTCTTTTCTAGTAGCTCCCTAAAAATCCCAGGGCTGACTCGCTGCAGTTGGCCCAGCTTCGGTCACATGCCTTTGCCTCGACTAACCAGTTTACCCATGACCACCAGGGGAGTGCAGTACTGATGGCTCAGTCAAGGATTTGCACACGTTCCTGGAGTCAACAGTCAAGCTCAGCCTGTGTGACTTAAATAAGGAAGTGCCAGTGCCCAAAGGATGACAGAGCCAGGCGGGTGAAGCCTCCACCTAGTGCCGGGCACACAGGAGGCAGTAAGTGCTCTGGCCTTTTAGCAGATGCCAGCCCTGGTACCCAGGGGCAGACACCAGCCAGCTCATTGTCAGTGGCCTTTCCTGGCCTGCCATTAATTCCGCTTAATCTGCCTGCCACATTGTCCCACCCCCACGCCAGCCCCCAGCTTGCCCCTCCTCTTGTGCTGCCCCGCCTCGAAAGCTCAGCGAATCCGAGCTTCCCGGCACCAGCCACCTGCCACAATTTGGGCTGGGCTTTTAATCTTGGTTTTAATTCCAGCTCATTCTCTTGGCTGTATCTCCCAGCCCGGGAGCCCCAGGGCCCATGCTAATTTGCTTCTCCCACCTTCACTGGTGCCGGAATAACCATTTTTTAAAATGCCTTGGGGAAATCTAATCAAATGAGAGCAAAATCTAATTTGGCACTAAAAGCCTCTGACTGAAGCTCTGTTTTCTAGAGCCTAGTGGAGACTGAATAATACACCCTTTTGGGGCTTTTAAGGGTTGGGGGTTGGAGAAAGGAAAGAGACGTGAAAGGGGAGATTCTAGCACAGGAAACAGCTTGGGACATGCTGACATCTGTGGCACTGAAAAGAATGGGCAGGAGGAGGACCCGCACCCACTCCCCACGAAGAAATTCTTATCCCAGCAGCCAAGCCAAGAAGCTGAACTCTAGCATTCATCAGAAAGACCTTGGCCCAAGTCTTCAAGAACCAGTGGCTTCAGTGGGTGGGGACTTGGAAGATGTGGGAGTGTAGCGGGAAACCCAGTTCCCCAGTGGGGAGTTCAGTGAAGCTTTTTTCTCTGACTTTCGGTTCACTTTTCTGCAAACTGAGGGGGTGAAAATCTGTGCTTCTTAAATGACTTGTGGTCTGGGCTCCTTTCAGAATGTGTCAAAAGCTGTGGACCTGTTTCCAGGAAAATGCACAAAAGGCAAAATCCGGCATGCAATATTCCAGGAGAGGTGTGGACCCTGCCACTCCTCAAGACAGTCTCCAGGACCCTATGGGATCTGTCCCCTCTTCCCTGCGATGCCATTTCCTCCCTCCCTCACTGTCCCCTTGGGTTTCACGATGCCCCCGCGCTTGTACTGGCCTCAGGGCCTTTGCACCTGCCAGTTCCCTCTGCCTGGAGCAGTTTTCCTCCTTTCCCCTCTGACTCATGTTCTTCAGCCCAGCGGGGCCTCTCACAGCACCGTGTGGGGCCACTCTGTCCTGTCATTCTCCCTTATTTTCTTCATCGCATTTGTCACTGTTCCCCACTAGAACATCAGCCGCACGAGGGCAGAAGGGATCCTAGTGGTCTTGTTCACTCCTGTGATTCCAGTGCCTGGGACAGCTCCCTGCATACCATAGGTGTTTAATCAATACTTGCCGAATGGATATAGGCATGCATACCTTCCCTAGGGCAGTGAGACCTCAAATTCAGCAATTTCAAGTGCCACCATCATGATGTTTACCATGCCCAGTTACACTGATTTTATTAACATTTTACTCCAGATTGTTTCACCCTGGACTGCAGTTGTTTCAAAAGGAATCTCTTACATCACTGCCAGTATTGTTTGCTCTGAGTAGAAAGTGTCGGGGCTCTGTACGGGGGGTGTAACCAAAACGCTGGTAGTAAGAGCGAGATCTGGTATAAGGAAAGTGATTTTTTATTCCAAAGCTAGCTTAAGGGAAGAAGTACAGTCTTCCTGCCTTAAGAGTACTGCTTTGCTTTTAGGAGCAAAAAGGAGGTGCTTTTAAAAGGGAGCCTGGCATGAATGGCACACAGGGGAGGAAGTGGGTGCTGGGGGGTCCGCATATCTCACTCAAGTACTTCATCCACCGGGAAGTCAGCTGACAGCCACTGGTGCCTTTGTGGGTGGAACTAGGTTCTAAGGGTAGCCAGAAGCTCTGCACCTGGGAGGGAGTTTCACAGCAGGCATACTTTGGGTTGTAGATGGACCATTGTCTCTCGAGGCAACCTCCTGGTGAGTAAGAGTTCCGCTCCGGAGCCTCTAAGCGGGTGATTAGATGAACTTGGCCTGAAGAGACTGTCTGGTGTAGGGGAGGTAAAAGGTTATAATTGCATTTCTAAAGGGCAAAGTGGGGCATAGGGGAAATGGAGAAAAAAGAAGAGTGAAAAATAATAAAACTCTGCCAGGCGGGGTGGCTCACACCTGTGATCCCAGCGCTTTGGGAGGCCAAGGCAGGCGGATCACCAGAGGTCAGGAGTTAAAGACCAGCTTGGCCAACATGGCAAAAACCTGTGTCTACTAAAAATACAAAAATTAGCTGGGCGTGATGGTCACGCCTGTAATCCCAGCTCTTCAGGAGGCTGAGGCACGAGAATTACTAGAACCTGGGAAGTGGAGGTTGCAGTGAGCTGAGATCACACCAGTGTCCTCCCGACTGGGTACAAGAGGAAGACTCCATCTCAAAAAAATAATAGTAATAACAATAATAAAGCTCATTTTTTTCTTAGAAAAATGGGAATACCAATTTATGAGGGGGCTTATTTTACCCTCTTCCTTGTTGAGGTCCTGAGCCGATTAAGAAATCAAACCCAGGAGTCAGCAGATGCCAGTCAACACTGCACTCCGATGAATCTGGTGAAGGCTAGGTTTGAGGGCATGGCTTCCTTCTGAGGGCGTTTGGGCTTCCTGACTAAACTCCGAGTGTGACGGACTTTTCACTCATGCTGGTCCACACCTCTCCTCCCCACGCGGACAGGACAAGCCTCCTGAAAACTAGCACTCCCTGGGGGCAGTTCAGTCCCCAGAGGAAAAGCACGGGAAGGATTGGGCTACCCATGCCCACTTTGGCCCTTCAAACCCACCAGACACATGCTGGGGGTCAGCAAACCACAGCCAGTGGACCTAACCAGGCCCTCCATTTGTTGTGGTAAATGAAGCTTTATTGGAACATAGCCCCGCCCACTTGTTTATGTCTTGTCTGTGACTTTTTTTTTTTTTCTTTTTAACAATAGCAGGGTTTAGTAGTTGTCACAGAGACCCTTTGACCCTCTGGCCCACAAAGCCTAAAATATTGACTATCTGGCTTTTACAGAAAAGGTTTGGTGACCTCTGCTGTATATTGTCCCCCTCGGAGGAGGTACAGGGGAGCATGGAGAGAGGCCAGGAGTGTTACAGGAGTGGAGCTCCCCACATGGAGGGCAGCGTCAGAGGTGGGGGTCAAGGTCACTAGGTTTAGGAAATCTGGTTTCCTGACCTACACTTGGTCTCCAGGGGCCTTCCTGGCTCACAATATGCCTCTAAAGACCTGAAGGGTAAGATGCTAGAGGGTTGGACCCTAGACAGGTTTATTTAAATAAGAGAGGGTTTCTCAGCCATGCACGGTGGCTCATGCCTGTAGTCCCAGAACTTGGGGAGGCCGAGGCAGGTGGATCACTTGAGGTCAGGAGTTCGAGACCAGCCTGGCCAACATGGTGAAACCTCGTCTCTACTCAAAATACAAAAATTAGCCGGGCATCATGGCACACGCTTATAGTCCCAGCTATTCAGGAGGCTGAGGCAAGAGAATCCCTTGGACCCAGGAGGTGAAGGTTGCAGTGAGGCAAGATCACGCCATTGCATTCCAGCCTGGAAAACAGAGACCCTCTCTCCAAAAAAAAAAAAAAAAGGGTTATTGGATTTGGGGCTGCTGACATTTTGTCCTGGCTCAGTCTTCGTAGCGTGGAGGCTGCCTTGTGCGTCGGCGAATATTGAGCAGCATCCCTGGCCTCCACCCACCAGATATCAATAGCACACCAAGTTGTGATGAAATCAAAAATGTCTCCAGACATTGCCAAGTGTCTCCTGGGGACAGAGATTACCCACCTTCTGGCCAAGAGCCACTGCTTTGAGGAGCTGGATGCATTGAGGCATCTCCAACATTCCAGGTGCCAGAGAAAGAGAAGCACAGGCCTTTAGCTTGCCCAGGACTCTCATGCTGCTTCCCACTCCATCAGTGACTCCCTGACACCTAGCCAGGGACGCCCAGTCGCTGTTTAATTAGGCACCCACCACCTAATTACATTTCACTCTGAAAACTGGATATGACTCAGAGACTGCAGCCGGTTCCCCGCCTCCTCCTCTGCAGAACGCCAGGTTCTTCCCGTTTATTTTTGCTCCACCCTCCCACAGAAAGGGAGGTTCCATCCTGGACCTTACCCCTGAGGCTGCTGGGGGATCCTCCCTTCCTATTTTCACCTCTCCTGTGTACCCACATCCTTCTAGGAGGTGTTTCATCAGCTCCTCCCTCTGGAGTGGTCACCTCCCAGCCCTGCATGGTGGGCGAGTTATTTAATGAAGTGCTCCCCTTTGCCTTGTATTTTGGGAGTTCCAGAATCCCGCTGCTTGGGTTCCTAAGGGGTCTTCCCACTCCCCGAAAGCGTCAGCCATCTCCCAGGTCACCAGGAAAACCCCTGCAGAGGGAGCCAGCTCCATCGCAGCTCTCCCAGGGCCAGGTGGCTCTGTACTTTCTCCAGGGACACTGGTGGATGGGTTGTCCTCTCCTCTAGGGGCACCAGAGCCCCATCCCACCCACTGTCCTTCCTCTGGGGGTTCACCTCCCCGGCCTTTCTCTTTTCATCCTGAGTTCTTAGCTGAGTACTCACATGCACAAGGCCCAGCGCCGAGCTTCTGTTAGCAAGCTCTCCTTACATCCCTACAACTGCCTGGAACGCTCGTGTTCTGTGCTCTCAACAATACTCGTCAGAAATTTCAGAACCGCGGTGTCCTCATCTAGAAAGAGAGGACTAGAATAGGATTGCTGTCTCTAGTCGGCAGTTATTGTACATGCAAACCAGGCACCATGGCTCACGCCTGTAATCTCAGCACTTTGGGAGGCTGAGGCAGGCAGATCGCTTGAGCTCAGGAGTTCAGGAACAGCCTGTGCAGCATGGTGAAACCCGTTCTCTACAAAAACTACAAAAATAAGCCAGGCATGGTGGCATGTGCCTGTCGTCCCAGCTACTCGGGATGATGAGGCGGGAGGATCACTTGAGCCTGGGAGGTTGAGGCTGCAGTGAGCCGTGATGGTGCCACTACACTCCAGCCCGGGTGGCAGAGTGAGACGTGTCTCAAAGAAAAAAAAAATGTACATGCAAAATAAAAACAGAAGAAGACCATGAAGAGGACTTGTCTGTCTCCTCATCACAGAGAGTTTTAAGGCACATCCCCTTCCCGATGAATTAGGATGATTTTCTTTAAGCTTTGTTGTTGATGTAACGCATGCATGTGGAAAAGTGCACGGCTCCCAAATGTCCAGGCCAGTGAGGTGTCACCAACTGAACCACCTGCTCCAGCAAGACACAGAACAAGACCATTCATTAAACACCCCTTGCTGCTCCCACCCACCGTCCCCCCGTCTCCAGGATACCCACTGTTTTTATTCTAACACCATAGGTTAGTTTGGCCTGTTCTCATAGATGAGGTCATATGGCATGTATTCTTTTGTATCTGGTTTATTTCTCTTAACATTCTTAGGTTGCTGAGATGCATCCCTGTTCTTGAATGTAGCACTAGGTCTTTCATTCAGGTTTCAATGCAACCTTCCATTCTCTAAATACGCAACAATTTCTTTACCCATCCTTTTGTTGATAAACATTTCATTTGTTTCTACTTATTTACTATTACAAATGTGCTGTCATGTCTTACACCTTACTTTAGGTGAATGTACGAATACTTTTCTATTGGGTAAATACCCAAGATTTAAATTGCTGGGTAGAAGTTATCAATGCGTTCAAATTTAGCAGACATGGCCAAAGAGTTCCCCACCGTGGCTGGACCGGTTGGGGCAGCCACCCAGTATGTGAGGGCTCAAGTTGTCCCACATCCCCACCCATACTTAGTGTTGCCCATTTTTTTAATGTTAGCCATTCTGGTTGCTGTGTAGTAGACAGAATCCAAGGGATCCACAAACTTCAATGGGGAAAAATAATTACAGTCTCATTTTCACTAACCTACAGCTGAAACTTAGCATTTGCTTCCAATATGAGCATAGGCCATAAACCACAGTATGCTGGCAGAATCTGTAGCTTTGTCATCTGTAGAAATCACCAGTATTTTAATACCCCGTTGCAGTTGTTGCAGATATCACAAAATCAAATATTTTCACTCGTAACTGTTTTGAAATGATCGCTGTCTACAAGGTTTTAAAAGACATAGTAGGCCAGGTATGGTGGCTCATGCCTGTAATCCCAACACTTTGGGAAGCCAAGGCAGGCAGATCACCTGAGGTCAGGAGTTCGAGACTAGCCTAGCCAACATGGTGAAACCCTGTCTCTACTAAAAATACAAAAAATTAGCCAGGCGTGGTGGCAGACACCTGTAATCCCAGCTCCTCGGGAGGCTGAGACGGGAGAATTGCTTGAACCCAGGAGGCAGAGGTTGCAGTGAGCCAAGATCGTGTCATTGCACTCCAGCCTGGGCAATAGAGCAAGACTCCGTCTGAAATAAAACTCAAAGACACACCGTATAGCAAATGCTTTTGGTGTTTTGATAACCGTATTTCCAAACAATTGATTTTCTCTGTAACCCTATATCTTGTATTCAATGCATGTAATAACATTGGAGAAGGGATCCATTGGCTCCGTGTGCCAGAGGGCTCCATGGCAGAGCAGGTGTGCATACTCTATACAATGGTTTAATAAACATCGTCAGGCACTTTCTCACGTGGCCTCCTGATCCATCTTTCTCCACAGCTTTCTTCGGGAAGTATCTTAATGAATACAACGGCTCCTACGTGCCGCCCGGCTGGAAGGAGTGGGTCGGACTTCTTAAAAACTCCCGCTTTTATAACTACACGCTGTGTCGGAACGGGGTGAAAGAGAAGCACGGCTCCGACTACTCCAAGGTAAGCTGCGACCTTTCCGGCCTGGGAGAGGCCGTGAGGCCCAGCAGTTAGGGGCCCAACTCGGGAGCCAGACTACCTGGGTTCAGATTGTGACTCAGACACTTAAAAGTGTGATCTTGAGCATTTTACATCCACCTCCTCATTCTCAGTTTTTTCATCTCTCAGCCAGGCACAGTGGCTCATGCCTGTAATCCCAGCACTTTGGGAGGCTAAGGCGGGCGAATCACTTGAGTCCAGGAGTTCAAGACCAGCCTGGGCAACATGACGAGACCCTGTCTCTACAAAAAAATACAAAAACTAGCCGGGTGTCCATGCCTATGGTCCCATCTACTGGAGAGGCTGAGATGGGAGGATTGCCTAAGCCTGGGAGTTTGAGGCTGCAGTGAGCCAAGATCTTGCCACTGCTCTTGGGCCTGGGTGACAGAGCAAGACTGTGTCTTTAAAAAAGAAAAGAAAAGTGTATTCATTTCTCAAAGAATAGTCTCTGTTTCCAAGAGTTTGGTTTTTTAACATTTTGCCCAGACAGAATATTCTTACAGAAAGTACATATACAGAGTGTACCACTCAAGGGCTTGTTGCAAACTGAACGGACATGTGTAACGAGCACCCAGGTAGGCCAAGAAGAGAATGTCACCACCGCCCGCAGCAGTCCCCTCACGGAATTCCCCCCACTCGACAGCCCTCCCACGAGCATAACGATGATTCAGACTCTTAGCGTTACAGATTCTCTCTGCCTCTGGCTTCTCTTGCTTGGTATTATGTTGAGTTCATTCTTGCTGCCCAGCATTCCGTCACGCGCTTATACCGCAATTTGTTTGTTTATTCTACTTTCATTGGGCATTTAGGTATTTCCAGTTTGGGGTTATTACACATAGTGCTGCTGAGCACCGTCTAGAACCTAGTTCCTGGTGAGCACAGGGGTTCGTTTCTGTTACACCCGCTCCTCACAGCAGTGTTGCTGAGCACAGGGCGTGTGCATGTTCAGAGTGAGTGGTTCCTGCCTAAGCACCTGCTGAGGTGGTTGATCCTCAGTCGTCGTTTTTTCTATTTTTAATTTAAGATGAATTGACATGAGGTAGCACGCACAGATCTTAAGTGGACCGCTCAGTGAATTTTCACATGCGTGTGTGTGCATCTGTTTCGAATATGCGTGCATCTGTTTCACCACGGCTCCAACCAAGACGTACAGCATTTCTGGAAGACTCCCTGGGACCCCTCTCCAGTCATGACCCCCACCCTGGGGATGGCATCTACTCCGACTTCTGTCACCGTGGATTCGTTTTGCCTGTTCTAGAACTGCACCTAAATGGAATCGTATAGTCTGTTCTCTTCTGCGTCTACCTTTCTTCACCCAGTGCCGTGTCTGTGAGATCTGTATTTATCCCTTCAACAACTCATGGACATTTGGTTGTCTCCAGCTTGGGTCTGTTATAAACTAAGCTGCCATGAACATCCTTGTCCATGGCTTTTAGTGGACATATGTGCCCATTTATTTTGGTTACACACCCGAAGAAGAGTTGCTGGGACATAGGATGTGTTAAGATGTTGCACCCGGCCGGGCGCAGTGGCTCATGCCTATAATCCCAGTGCTTTGGGAGGCCGAGGCGAGTGGATCACTTTAGGTCAGGAGTTCGAGGCCAGCCTGGCCAACATGGTGAAACCCTGTCTCCACTAAAAATACAAAAATTAGCCCGGTGTGGTGGCGGGCGCCTGTCATCCCAGTTACTCAGGAGGCTGAGGCAGGAGAATGGCGTGAACCCAGGAGGCAGAGGTTGCAGTGAGCCGAGATCGCGCCACTGCACTCCAGCCTGGGTAACAGAGCAAGACTCCATCTCAAAAAAAAAAAAAAAAAAAAAAAAAGGTGTTGCACCAGTTGACACTCCCAACCAGAAATGGGAGTTGCTCTGCATCCCTTATCAGCACTTGGTGGTGTCTTTTTTGTCAGGGCTGCTTTGCTGGGCGTGTAGTGGTGTTTCCTTATGGTTTTACCATAGAGGTTTTTGAGGATCACATGAGTTAATACATGTAGAACATTAGAAGCACCTCCTTGCACGAAGTAAATACTCAGTATGTGGTAGCTTAGATCAGGGCAACAAATATTTTCTGTAGAGGGCCAGATACTAAATATTTTAGACTTTACAAGGCTTACAGTCCTGTTACCACTGCTGAAGTCTGCCATTATAGTGTGAAAGCAGCCATAGGTAATATACAAACAAATAAGCATGGCCATGTTCTAAGGAAGCTTTGTTTACAAAAACAGGCAGTGGACCTGCTTGGCTGTAGTTTGCTGACCCCTGGCTTAGATGAGGATGAGGAGGAGGAGGAGAGGCTAACGGTGATGTTTCATCCAGATGTCCCATTTTAAAAGAAACATGTAAATGAACAAATCTTCCTGCCCCATCCGAATCATCAGAGTCAGCTCTGACATCCCCCCACAGCTGGTACATTCTTTCCCCAGACTGGCTGCCAAATCCATCCCTCTTTCTCTTTTCCCCTCTACACTGCCACCAGTCCTGGGCCCTGCCTACTGTGACTCCCCAGGTTAAAGTCACTAGAGAACAGGCAATCACTGAAAGAGGGTAGCAAGCCGGGAGTGAGTGGACAATAGGGACTGGTGGGGACTGTGGAGAAGGCGTCTGTCTAAAAGGGGCAGATTGGGCCCAGGTAGAACTGTGGACCCAGACGGCCAGTTTTCCTGATTTTTCGGCAGAAGCCGCAAATTTGTATTTTTTACCTATGAAATCTCCTGATTGGTAAATATTGGCAGCTAATTCAGACTCTTCTAAAATCCTGCATGAATTGAGCACGCCTGACCCACAGGCCTGCGGCCCTTCAGCCCATCATGTCATTATTCTACCAACACCCTCCAGGGACTGTTACAGTGAGTTTCACATTTGGAGTCAGTGGGATCAAGCTCAGAGCCCCAACCTGGACACATATTACGTGACCTTGGACATGCTGCCTACTCCTAAGAGCCTCAACTCCCAGATCTGACAGACGAGCATACGCTTGCATACTTAGTCATGTGCACTTCCATTTACTGAGCACCTACTGTGTACCAGGCACCCTGCTGGGTGTTTAACATGTAGTACTTCTGATACTCAGAACAATCATACGAGGGGAGTGGACTAGTCAAACTTGATTCCATTATTCATTCACCACCCCCAACAAGTATTCATTGAGAGCCTGCTGTGTGCCAGGCACCATGCCAAGTGCTGGCTATTCCAGGGTGAATGAAAACAGACCCAGCCATGGTCCTCCTGGAGCTCACAGTCTGGCACATGAAGATGTGGTATAAACCATTAAGTGATGTGCACACATCATTAATGTGCACACACACACACACATCACACCCATCTATTTTGTCATCCCCAGTATGAGCCATTTCAACCTCCAAGCTTGCTGGTTATTACAATCATCTTAGTTGTTGTTTTTTGTTTTTCTTTTTGTTTTTGAGACAGAGTTTTTGCGCTTGTTGACCAGGCTGGGGTACAATGGTACGATCTTGGCTCACTGCAACCTCCGCCTCCCGGGTTCGTGTGATTCTCCTGCCTCAGCCTCCTGAGTAGCTGGGATTACAGGCATGCGTCACCACGCCCAGCTAATTTTGTATTTTTAGTAGAGATGGGGTTTCTCCATGTTGGTCAGGCTGGTCTTGAACTCCCAACCTCAGTGATCCACCCACTGTGGCCTCCCAAAGTGCTGGGATTACAGGTGTGAGCCACAGCACCCGGCCACTATAGGGTAATTTTTTGTAATCAGACTAGGCGCTTGCAGTTGTTTATGAACAGGAATTTAACTCCCATTGGCTTAATCAAAGAGGAAATATATTCACCTGTTTAACTGAAAACCAGCTGTAGGGGTATCAGGCATGGGTGGATCCAGGAGTTCAAATGAACCCCCATGGAGTTGGTTTCCCTCTACTGTCAGCTCTGTTTTCTTCTGCTCGACTATTCACAGATGCTCTCTCTCCTTCTGGTAGCAATGTAACCTTCCTTACATTCTCCGAGTTTCCTGGCCAGCTGCAGGCGTGGGAGTCTGTCTCCCAGGATTCCCAGTGAGTCTCAGTGCATCTCATTGGCTCTGGATCAGTCCCATGTCTGTCCCTGAGCCAATCAGTGTGGCCGGGAGAACGCCTGGTTCCCTGGACTATAAGTCACATGGTCCACTCCTGAGCCAGACGTGGGGGTAGCAGGAGCTCTACCCTGGAACCTTGGCTGAGAATAGAGCCCCACATAAGAATGGAGTTTCCACCAGGAGAAGGCTGACTAGGCTGAAAGGCTGAAAAACACTCTGTCCCGCTTCTGTTCTGGAAACACCGGCACACATGGGGATCCCTCTGCCTCTGACAGGTCATCCTCGGCTTCCCATAAGTCTGATGGGTCCAGGCCCAGGTGGCAGAAGCTGCCTTCCGCCTGCCCTCAAGTCTCACTCTGCACATAGTAGGCCTGCAGCCTCCCAAGTGAATTAATTCCAAAGTTCTGATGAGGCAGTCCAGCATGGACTCCTTGGAATATAAATTCCAGTCCCAGGGCTAAGCACGCTGTTTCCCTCCTCCCAGCCTCAGTGCAGGCGGATTCTCTAAATATCCTGAAAAACACATTCCCTCCTTTTTAAAATTCTTCGCCACATCCACGCCTCGTCTCAGAGCAGCCCAATAATCAGGTTATCCCGGGGTGCTCAGGGTTCTTTTGGGGCTAAGCATGGGGACATAGAACGTCCGTCCTTTTGCCCAGTGTCCCGCCCCCACACATCTCCTCGTGTGAATGAGAACAGCTCTGTGAGAGAGGCGTGAGAGGATTCCTGTCCGCACCCCCCCAGTTACCGGGGCCTGGGAACAGACGCTCTAACAGGGATGTGGTCAGAGGGCGGGGCGGTGAAGTCAGAACTGGCTCAGGTCCAGGGTTCAAATCCTGAGGGTAGCAGTGGGCAGCAGGAGCCCAGGTGTCAAGGGAACAGGCGTGAGCTCGGGGTTCCAGCCGAGGCAGAGCTCAGGAGCCCTGTGCCCTGGGCCCTAGACTCAGACAGTAAGATGCCTCTGGCAAGGCGGAACGTCACTGCTGGCCTCGGGGAAGGGCTTGTTGAGAGGCCCAGGCAGGGAGGAAGCTCAGCCCTTCGTAAGCCCCCCTCAGAAGGCCTCTGAGGACTCTGTCCCAAGTCACCAATCCACAGGTGGGTACATGCCACCAAAGGAGTCCAGATGTCAAGGGCAGACAGAGAGGCGGTGGTGATGAGAAAACAGTGATACAGGACAAGCACTAAAGGCAGAAGAGGGTTGGAGAAGGGAAGACAGTTGTTGGTGGGAAGCGAAGTGAGAATGACCTAGGGTTGAGTCCCCCAAAGAAGCTTCCAGGTGGCTGGTCAAAGTGGGCCTGGGTGTTGGGTGACTCTGCGGGGAGGTGATGGCAGTGCACAGCCAGTCTGGGGGCAACCCGGCAGATTCTATGAACTTAAACGTGCCCCACCCCTTGCCGCGGCATGTACACTTCTCTGTCTGTCTGGAGAAGCCTCAGTCATATGCAGGAGATGGCGTGACAGAGCAGTTGGTTATAGCTTTGTTTGTTACTGAAAGAAATCGGCAAAGTCCACCAATACACAAAATAACTAAATGACCATGAAGCATCCCTCTCCTGGAAGATCCTGGGCAAAGGATGGGGCAGGTCTGCCTTATGTCCTGAGCCCAGCAGGCAGAATGGGAAAAGCAAGTTCCAGAACTCCTCAGGTCCTTAATGAAATGTCACCTCACTTCAGCCTCCCTGGACCACCTTGTATAAGGGCACCCCCACACACACTCCTTACTGCAACACATCACCATCTGACGTGTTATACGCTGTGTATATTACCGATTCATTTGTAAAGTATCTGTCTCTTCTCATAAGAATACAAGCCCCTTGAAGGCAGGAATGCTCATTTGTTTTGTTCACTGCTGTATTTGTCAGATAGATAAATGAATATGTACAGTATGCTGCGATTAATAATATAAAAAGATGCATAAAGTGATACTATAAGTTACCTAATAAAACACTGGAAAGGTTATTCTCAGAAGGGGACTGAAGAGCCAAGGTTATGGGGGTGGGTGGGGGGACAGCAAGGAGTAATCTAATCAAATGAGACTTCACTGTCCTTTGTACTATTTTAATTTTCACAAAGAAACTGCAGGCATATGGTTCTTGGGGAATAATGACTAACACTCATTTAGACATATCATGTACCGGATACTGTTTGAATCATTTTACATAAATTAACCCATGCGTTTCTCACCATAGTCTGTGAGGTATATACTGTTAGTATTCCCAACTGTCAGATGAGAAAACTGAGCCCCAGAGAGGCTAAGTAATGTAACCAGGCCACACAGCCTAGTAAGTGATAAAGCAGGATTCGAACCCAGGCCATCTGGCTTCAAAGTCCATGCACTAAACCACAGCCCGTGGGCCCAGACTAGTGGTTTTTGTATGGCCCCTGAGCTAAGAATGGTTTTTAATTTTCAACTAGTTGAAAAAACAATCAAGAGCATTTTTCACATGGTGTATACAAAAAAGGAATGTTATTCAGCCTTTAAAAAGAAGGAAATCCGGCTGGGCGCAGTGGCTTATGCCTGTAATCCCAGCACTTTGGGAGGCCAAACCAGGTGGATCTCTTGAGGTCAGGAGTTTGAGACTAGCCTGGCCAACATGGTGAAACCCCGTCTCTACTAAAAATACAAAAATTAGCTGGACATGGTGGCACGTGCCTGTAGTCCAGCTACTTGGAAGGCTGAGGCAGGAGAATTGCTTGAACCTGGGAGGCAGAGGCTGCAGTGAGCCGAGGTCGCGGCTCTGCACTCCAGCCTGACCAACAGAGCGAGACTCTGTCTCAAAATAAAACAATAAAATAAGGTAATCTTATGATATGCAGCAACGTGGATGAACCTTGAGAACATTATGCTAAGTGAAATAAACCAGACACAGAAGGACAAATACTGCATGATTCCACTTACATGAGGCAGCTAAATTAGTCAGACAATAGCAGCAAAAAGGAGAATGGTGGTTGGCAGGGCCCAGGGGAGGGGGAGCTGGGGAGTTGCTGTTCAAGATGTATGAGGTTTCAGTTATGCAAGATGAAACAGTTCCAGAGATCTGCTGTACGACATGGTGCTTAGAGTTAACGGTTCTCTACTTCACAGATAAAACTTTGTTGAAAAGCGTACAGCTCGTGTTTTTTTACCACAATAAAGCTTTTAAGAGTAATTTTCATGACGTGAAAAATATATGAAATTAAAACTGCATCCATACATAAAGCTTTACTGGAGCACAGACATGCCCATTCATTTTCCCGATAGCTGCTTTCAAGCCACAATGGCAGTAATGAGTAGTTGCAACTGGGACATGGAGCCTGCAGAGCCTAAATATTGACTATCTGACCCTTTACAGGAACGGTTTGTGCATACTTGCTCTAAACCACTATGTATGCTTCTCATTAATAATTTTATCTGTGGGGGGGGGGGGGGAAAGATGGACCTGACCCAAAAATACAAAGGCCTTGGCTGCAGCTCTGGATGTATGGCTTATTCGTTTGGGGACCTCACTTCCTTATCTGTAAAATGGGTATAATGTCCACTTGCGGAAGTTGCTGTGACGGTCAGCTGAGCTAAGATATTTCATAATACTAAGAGCGTATGTTCATTCATTACGAGTTGTCTGGAGCCCGAGGAGCCGCTGCCACCCACACGCGCTGCCTTGGCCTTGGAGGGAAGCCCGGTGCTGAGTGCCCACTCGAGGGAAACACGCTTTTGCCTGGGGCTGAGGCTGGCAGTCTCCGCAGACACTAGCTGCTCAGTCGGTGAAGCTTGTGGATGCCTGCAGGAATCACCTGGGGCTCAGAGGGTGCCCGCCAGAGGGAGCCAGATGCACCTCGGGGTCCCAGCTGTGGCTGCTCAGCCCTATGGAGCTGCGCAGGCCAGGAGGTCCTGGGTAGAGCCTGACTCCTGGGCGCCAGATCCTGGAAAACACGCCTGGGCCTGCGTGGCCCCCACCCATCTCACCCTCCCGCTTGCAGTTCTGAATTTCAGAGTCCTTCCTCATGGCTCTCCCCAGGCACCCCAAACACTTTGCCCATATCTGAACTCGGCCTTTCGCCCAGCCCAGGCCTTCTCTGTACCCTTCCCTCAACTGCCCAAACCAGAGACCAGCGGGGGGGGGGGGTCACCTGCCCCTCCCACCCCCCCACGTCCACCCAGTGGCTGTGTCCTGGCTGCCACTGAGCGTCACTGGATGCCGCCCCTGCCACCCTGGCCCAGGCCCCCAGGTCTCTCCCTTAGATACCTGGGTGTGACTGAAGCCCTGTGGCTGGAGGGATGGGCAGCTCTTGTTGGCCCGCCTGGCACTAACTGCCTGCCGGTGGAGCAGGGTGGCAGCTTTAGAGGCAGGTGTGTCATGTGGCATTGTGGAGCCAGCAGAGGTCGGGGAAGACTCAGCCAAGGAGTGGCCACTGAGGAGGACAGATAAAGAGGGGAGCTCTCAGACATGGAGAAAATCTGCCTCGCCACCAAGACAGTCCTGATTCTTAGTTGAATGGTGACAGAGAGGCTGGCTGTGCACAGGACACTGTGGCAAGAGCTTCACATCTATTAGAGCTTTAACCCTCCTGTCAGCCTCGAGAGGCAGGTACCGTAATCACCCCACACACACTTCCAAACATGAGACTCTGGGAGCCCCTGACCTACCCTCCTGGCTCTCATTCCTCCCCTGGCCTGAGCCATTCCCTGGAGGTAGCCAATATCCTGGAGCTTCTTCCCACACGTACCTTTATTATTTCATCCCATATGCAGATGTCTCAAACAATGTACAATGCTGTGTGTGTGTCCTTAGACTTTTCATGAATGATACCATATACAAATCCTTCCACAACCTGCTTTTCTCACCCAATATAACGTTGTAAGATTTATCCATGTTTGATCCGTGTTCATCCACGTAGCTCTGTTCTTTTTCACTGCTTTGTAATCCCATTGTGTATCTTCTCCTAGGAATGGAGGTTAATGGTAGCTTTATTTTTAAAAAAGTTTAACCACAGCCAAACAGGCATATAGTTCTAGGATGAAGTAGTGAAGATGAGTCTGTTATGAAGACCAATGGTGGCTTCCCACCCCACCCCACCCCAGCCCACTGGCAGATGGCAGCAAGTGTCTACTACTGGCGGTTCCACCTCGTTCTCATGCCATTTCTTGATTTGACCCCTTCAGGCCCTGACTGTTGATGTCAGGGTACAGAGCTTTGCACCATTTTTAGATCCACTGTAAGTTACCTTTGTCATTTTAAGAACTTTTCTAATACCTTTAGATCATGTTCCAAAACTATAGCAGCAGCTCTTTGATTTATGTAACATATATTATTTTTATGTAATACATTCTATAGAGCCCCCTTATAAAATTGTTTTTACTCCCCAAAATTAATCCATAAACAATATTCAAGGACCAATATATAAAGTAGCAAGTAACTTTCTCTGCTTCTCTCCTCTTCCCAGTCTTCAATCAGCATTTTGATATCCTTCCAGATTTTTCCTTGATGCTCAAAAATACATGAGGTTAGAGTTTGGTTTCTCCTCTTCACCCTCCCTTCCCTCTGCCCCCACAAAAAAAATAGAATGTTTCTGGGTTTGACTCTGTTGCTTGCTCTTAGCCTTAACCATGTGTCTTGGACAACTTTACACATCCCTTTTTAATGTCTGCACAGCATTGCATAGTATGGAAGCAATGCCACCAGGTGTGTTGGCTCATGCCTTAATACCTACACTTTGGGAGGCTGAGGCAGGAGGACTGCTTGAGATCAGGAGTTGGAGATCAGCCTGGGCAACCACTTGCTAGCTGTATCTACTTGGGCTAACCACTGTTAGATACTCAAGACTGTCTGTAGAGACCCTGTCTCTACAAAATAAGAATAAAAATGAAAAATTAGCTGGGTGTGGTGGCACGTGCCTATAGTCCTAGCTACTCAGAAGGCTGAGGCAGGAGGATCACTTGAGCTGAGGACCTCAGGGTTACACTGAGCTATGATTGTGCCACTGCACTCCATGTCTCCTGAGCGACAGAGCAAGACCCTGTCTCTAATATGTACTTGTGTGTATAATATATATACATGTATACTATTAAACATATATCCTCCTGCTGGTCACTGCAATGTTTTTGTTTTATAAACAATATTGCAGTGGCCATTCTTGTGCATATGGATATAGTGGATGAGTGTACCTGAAAGAGTCTCTGTAGATGTGTGAATACATCATAGTATATGTGTATATATGTTGTATACTTCAGGGTGGAAGCTGTAGCCACCTCTTCACCTTTTTTTCAGGAAAATAATCACTTTTTTAAAGTAATTGTTTTGGGCAGAGCTGCTTTCTAGCAGAGGGTATGTTTCAAGAACTCATTACCTTCAAGAAAGATTAGCAGCTAAATATTTACTAAATTCAGGAAGAGTTGTATGGGTGCTATGGCTCATGTCTGTAATCCCAGCACTTTGGGAGGCCAAGGTGGGAGGATCACTTGAGCCTGGGAGATGGAAGCTGCAGTGAGCCATGATTTCACCACTGCACTCCAGTCTAGGCAACGGAGCAAGACCCTGACCAAAAAAAAAAAAAAAAAATTAAGAGTTTAGGCAAATCTCAACTTCTTAGCTGAGCTTTTAAAGCCTCCAGTTCTGGCTATTTACTTTTTCTCCAACTCTTCTCTCCTCTTGCCCAATATGTAAGTCAGTTCCTTATTTTCCTAGAGACATTACTGCATCCCCATCCCTTTTTTTTTTTTTTTTTTTTTTGTGCTGCTTCTTATATCATTTCTGCATTTTACCCTCTTTCCAAGGAACCAGTTGCCATCTGCCCTCTTTTCTATTTTTAGGACACATGGCAAGCACCTTCCTGCCTCAGAGCCCTGTTATCTCTGCCTGGAACTCTTCCCTGGATCAGTGATTCTCAATCCTGAATACCCATTAGAATCCCCTGGGGAGTTTTTTAAAAGTCTGATACCTGAGCCAAACCACAGGCCAATCCAACCAGAATCTCTGGGGGTGGTCCCAGGTATCAGTAAGCTCTCCAGGGGATTCCAGCAAAATCCAGTGACATATATCTTCCTATGCCCAGCTCCTTCTTATCATTCAGGTCTAAACTCAAATGTCACCTCCTCAGAGAGGACCTCCCTGACTGCCCCAGCTAAAATATGCCCCTCACCTCAGCTCCCAGTTACTCTTTGTTACATTTCTCTGTTTTATTATATTTCCTTCATCTGTCACACCTTTTAACTACCTTGGTTCTTTATTTATACACGTGTCTACTCCTGCCCCACTGTAGGCACCCCAGGAACTTAGGGATATACCCACCCTGCATGACAGTGTCCCCAGAGCCTTGAAAAAACTTCAGACTTATGAGCCAAGACTCTGTAGTGCTGGGTCCAACATTTACTAGCTGTGTGCCATTGGGCAATTTACTTAGCTTCTCTGTGCCTTAATTTCCTGTTCTGGTAAATAAGGATTAACATCATACCTACTTTCTATAGTTATGTCAGAATTCAGTGAGCAAATACAGGTAAACACAGAACAGTCCTTGGCACGTCGTAAGCACTCAATAGTGTTAGCTATTATTCTTTTAATATCTTTTTTTTTTTTTTTTTTTTTTTTTTGAGTCAGCACCCAGGCTGGAGTGCAATCATGCAGTCTTGGCTCACTGCAGCTTCCACCTCCTATGTTCAAGTGATTCTCTTGCCTCAGCCTTCTGAGTAGCTGGGCTACAGGTGCTCACCACCACGCCTGGCTAATTTTTGTATTTTTAGTAGAGATGGGGTTTCACCATATTGGCCAGGCTGGTCTCAAACTGACCTCAGGTGATCCACCCACCTCAGCCTCCCAAAGTGCTGGAATCACAGGTGTGAGCCATCCCACCCAGCCTATTCTTTTAATATCTATCTTGAATGATATATTGCAATTCCTGCCCTGTTATCTCTACCCACTTCTCTGCTTTATCTCCAATGAGCTTAGCACCATTTGCATCATTTGTCTGGCATTTCATTTATTTTACTTGCTTATTTCTTGTCTGTCTCCTCCCTAGAATGTCAGCTGCACAAGGGCAGAAATTGTTTTGTTCACTGTTGTGTCCCCAGTGCCTAGCACGGTGCCTGGCATGTAGCAGACACCAGTATGAATACCTGGCTCCTCACCTGTTCTCCTTTCTCTCCTCACCCCCCAGGATTACCTCACAGACCTCATCACCAACGACAGCGTGAGCTTCTTCCGCACATCCAAGAAGATGTACCCACACAGGCCAGTCCTCATGGTCATCAGCCATGCAGCCCCCCACGGTCCTGAGGATTCAGCCCCACAATATTCACGCCTCTTCCCCAATGCATCTCAGCACATGTAAGCCTCAGCACTCTGCCTGCCAGAGGCACTGCTTAGCATGAAGGGGGAGGGTCAGGCTTTAGCAACAGTACTGTCACCACCGTGACTTCACTCTGCCTTCTCTCTAATCCTCCTGGTTGAAAGACCCCAAGAACATGCTGCTTGTCCACGGTGAAACTGGGATGCAACTCCGGACAGCTTGGCCGACAGACCAAGGCAGGATAATTTTTAACTTGGGATACATGGCCTCCCACCAAGAGGTCTGTGGATGGAACTGCGTAGAATAGGTTTCCATTTAATGCCATGTATATTTTATTTAAGACATCTAAAAACATTCTTTTGAGTAAGGGGTCTATAGTTTTACCAGACTAATTATTTACCACCATTTATTGAGCCGTGGGCTATGTAGCAGGTGCTGTGCTAAGCCCTTCGCATTGTGTCCAGTCCCTGAATACTCACAATGACCCTTGGTGTACCAGTTATCTATTGCCATGTGACAAATCATCCCAGAATCTAGCAGCTTAAAACAACAAACACAAATTATCTCATGGTGTCTGTGAGTCAGGAATCTGGGAGTGGCTCTTCTGAGCTCCTGGCCCAGGGTCTCCCGAAGTTGCAGTCAAGGTGTCAGCTGGGGCTGCAGTCACCTGAGGCTTGACTGGGGCTCAGTCCCATGGCTGGGCCTTGCCACATGAGCCTCTGTCCATAGGATGTTTGAGTGTCCTCACAGCATGATAACTGGCCTTGCCCACGGCAGATGATCAGAGAGTGAGGTCAAGAGGGAAGCCGCAGTGTCTTTTACAACCTAATCTTGGAAGTGGCACCATCACTCTGCCACATTCTATTGGTCACACAGACCAGTCCTCCTACAACATGGGAGAGTCTGTGCAGGAGTGTGAAGGCCAGGAAGTGGGGATCATCGAGGGCCATCTTGGAGGCTGCCTGTCACACTTGATGTTCCCATTTTACAGATGAACAAACTGAGGCACAGAGAGGTGAGGTAACTTACCTGAGGTCACCCAGCTCTAAGTGGCAGAGCCAGGATTCAAATCCAGCCCCTACTTCTGCTTCCCATGCCTCTGCCCACCCCTGCAGGCCTCCATCCAGCTGGCTGGGAAACTTCCTGGGAAGTTCTCCTGCTTCTCTCTGCCTCAGACCACCCCCTGCTTAGTGGTAACTCAGCAGCCCTTGCTGTGACATTCTGGGGCCTCAAGGATGGGGCGGTTTGGAATCTGCCTGAATATTCAGGTTGTTTAGCTTCATTACAATCGGAATACATTGCCCTCCTCAAGCCCCTCCTGTGATTACTTTTTGACAGCCCTCGAAGCAGCTCAGAGAGGGTATGAAAGGCGCTGTTCACCTTCCCATCCCGGTCTCTGGGAAGGAGGCTTTGACAGATGATGATGAGCTGGGTCCCAGGGGCTGCAGCATTGCTTCTGTGCACATCTGTCTGGCTCCCCCTCCAAACCCAAGCCCACTCCTCTCCACCCAAGCAGGCCAGCCTCCCTCAGCAGCTGGCACCCTGCCCCATCCCCACTTAGAACTCATCCCTGCAGGGGATGGAGGCCACTCAGCCCTGTCTAAGGGAGAAGCCGTGGGTGGGGGAAGGGACGCTTTGCTTTGGCAGCATCTCTAAAAGAGGTGCCAGCTTCACCCCAAGCAGCAGCGAGCGGCGCCGGAATTTTGTGGTGGAATTGTTTGACATTGCCTGTTGGTTTATTTTCCCTTTGAAATGAAAATTACAGAAATTGAAAACGAGCACTGTCTGCTCTTATATGGAGAAAGCCCCTTTGCCTTCTCAGGGGCATGTTTGGAAGGCTCTGTTATCTCTGGGGTATAATCATTTCCAGAAGAAACCAAAAAAAGAGAAAGTTCTGCAACTAGGATGTTTAATGATGACAGTCAAGACGGGGTGGGCGGGGGACAGAGCCGGGGCACAAGGTTAGAGCACTGGATCTTTCTGTCAGGCGTCTCCTATCCCATCTCTCCCCTAGAAAGCTGGCACATGCCCTGTCCTGGCACAGGTCTTATGGATTCTGTCAAAAGTTGGTAGGTGGTGGTACCATCCACCCCACAGACCCCAGGGCCCTGCACCCTCCCCATGCACCCTCACACACAGTCACATACATATGGACACACACAGAGACATGCAAATACACACAAGCACACAGAGGCATACCACACAAGCAGACACACATGCAATGAAACACACACAGTCCTGGGCAACTTAGTGAGACACTGTCTCTACAGAAAATTTAAAATTAGCCAGGGGTGGTGGTGCACGCTTGTAGTCCCAGCTACTGGAAAGGCTGAGGTGGAGGGATCGCTTGAGCCTGAGAGGTCAAGGCTGCAGTGAGCTATGATTGCGCCAGTGCACTCCAGCCTGAGTGACAGAGTGAGACCCTGTCTCTAAAAAAAAAAGAAACATACACACATGCAGACACACACAGAAATACACAGTTACAGACACACACACAGACATACACACGTGCAAACGCAGACATAGGCAGAAATACAAAGATACACACAGGCAGGCCCACAGACACAGCCCACCAGCCCTCAGAGCTTCCCTGCGAAGGGCGCTGATTGTGGCTTCAAGGGCTTTGGGGCGAGGGGTGTCAGGGCTGCTGCTGAAGGCCGCAGACACACAGTGGAGGGGCTGTGAGGACACCACCATCTTTCACCGTTTCCCCAGCAGAAGGGAAGGGGATGCTCTCCTTCATGCCCTTTCGTGAACGCACCAGACATTCCTGAGATGCTGGAGGAGTGAAGTTTTCAGATCTTTGTTGAACGGGCAGCTGAGCCCGTGGGAAGATGCCGACATCCTCCCTTGTGGAGCCTGGCTTGACACAGGCGACCGGCAAGCTGGCGTTGACCCCAAGCTCCACCCGGCTTTGCTGCCTTCTGGCCTCAGTGTCCTTCTCCAAAAGCTTTGTCTCAGAGCTGGGGCTGCAGAAATCGTCATCCTCTGAACAAACTCACCCCTCACTGTTCTCAAGGGCTGACATCAGCCTGACTTCTCTTGGATTCAGGGATGATTGCTGAAAATTGCATCCTGGAATCCGGGCCCTTGGGCCTGCGGGACCAATTTTCCCACACGCTGGGCTGTGTGGGACAGAGAACATCTCTGTCCATCTGCTGCCCCCAGCAGCCTCCTTTCAGTTCCTTGGTGGGACAGATCTGAGAGGGGAGCTGAGCTCGTTCCTGGGAACGTTCTACATGGCAGTCAGGCCCTGAGACGGCAGAGCCAGCCCGCAGAGGAGCCTGGCCGTTCTGTAATGAAAGGAACGTGGGCCCTGATGGATTTAGTGGCGGGAGGCTGCAGATCAGCCAGGGGCTCAGAAAACCGAGTCCAGGGGAGCCTTGGAGACAGTGACTCACCTCCCGCCTTACATAGCAATGGTGTCCACAGCTGCCAAGCTACCCCAGCGGCAGCGTCACATTGTCTGCCCGGGACGATCACGATATTTGAGACGCTGCTGAAGTCCCGACGAGCCAGGTCGGAGGGAGACATGTCTGTGTCCCTCTGACCAGGCTCGTTTTTCCTCTTCTTCTTCGCGGGAGCTCCTTGCCCCCGGAACACCCCCTGTGAAAAGCGGTGGAAACTCAACCTTTACTTCAGCCTTGACTGAGAAGGGGAGCCAGATTTGCAGGGAACCTGGCCTTCAAGAACCGTCAGACCCAGGGCGAGGAAGCCCACTTTTTGTGAGGCCTTAAACAGTGCTTCCTGTCAGTGGTGCACCCCACCCAGGAGACCCCCACATGCTGGAGTTTTCAGTAGCTCAGATCCGGGGGCCCGGCATAAACCGAGGTGACAAGGAGGTGCTTTTGGTTTGCTCACAGTGATTCCTCTGGTTTTGGTTTAATCTTCCATTGACTAACCAGGAAGCAGAGAGGGTCAGAGAAGTTTGGGGACCTGCCCGCTGTCTCACGGAGTGAGTGACAGACCCAGTGTACCTGACTTCTGCCGTGGAGTCACCTGTGATTACTAATGACAAAGGGATACACCAGTGATAACCTCTCGCGAGCAGTCATCACGCACTGGCCATGGTTAGAAGGGCTCCCCTTACAGCCTCTCCCTCAGGGCTCGCAGCCATCCTGGGAACTGGCACTGTCTATATTCTCCTTGGGTAGGAAGTGAGGGAACTGATGCCTTGGGAGGGAACTAACTGGCCAAAGACAGAACTGGGGTTCAAACCCCAGCAGCTGGTATGGGCCACCACTGCTGTGATAGCATCATAGATACCTGCCTGGGGTCCCTCCCTCCCTCATGTCACAGGTGCTCAGACAGAACTTTGCCCCACACACTCCTGCTGCAAGATTAAGCAGCATGCCAGGCGCAGTGGTTCATGCTTGTAATGCCAAAACTTTGGGAGGCCGAGGAGGGTGGATCACCTGAGGTCAGGAGTTAAAGACCAGCCTGGCCAACATGGCAAAACCCATCTCTGCTAAAACTACAAGAATTAGCCAGGTGTGGTGGCACATGCCTGTAGTCTCAGCTACTAAAGAGGCTGAGGCGGGAGAATCACTTGAACCCAGAAGGCGAAGGCTGCAGTGAGCTGAGATCACACCACTGCACTCCAGCCTGGACAACAGCGAGACTCCATTTCAAAAAAGAAAGAGGCCGGGCGCGGTGGCTCACGCCTATAATCCCAGCACTTTGGGAGGCCAAGACAGTCAGATCACGAGGTCAGGAGATGAGACCATCCTGGCTAACACAGTGAAACCCCATTTCTACTAAAAATACAAAAACATTAGTCAGGCGTGGTGGCAGGCGCCTGTAGTCCCAGCTACTTGGGAGGCTGAGGCGGGAGAATCGCTTGAACCAGGAGGTAGAGGTTGCAGTGAGCTGAGATCGCGCCACTGCACTCCAGCCTGAGCGACAGAGCGAGACTCCGTTTCAAAAAGTAAAAGAAGAGAATGTGGCGTGTCCCAAATGTACACATTCAGGTGCCTTCCTCACAATTCTGGCCTTACACATATAACTATAACTTATTTAATTTTTAAATCAATTTCTATTACTTCAAACTAAAATCTATTGCAAACGGATATTCTGTGGTCCTACCTTAACCACAATAACTGCCACCTGCCATTCCCCAAAGGTAACTGCCATCTACCAAAAATAGGTCCAAGGCACACAAAGCAATGTTACGGAATTCGAGTTGGGTGCTGGTTCCTGATGAAGGCTCTGAACTCGACTGTCTTCCCTTTTTTTCAAAAGGGAGATGAGCAAAGTCTAGAGAGGTGTTAAAGAAACACTAGCACCAAACTGAGACTTTGCCCTGAGAGAACCGACAAGGGACTGGCTGTCTCACTTTGTCGCTCAAGATCACTGAATGCTGTGCCTCTTAGGAGCTTCCCACATGCACACTTCACACGTGCAGAAACGCTGAAACAGGGTTTGGATAAGCCCCTGACATGCCAATGTCCCCTTTCCCACCAGGGCAGCACAGCTGGCCCTGGGCTGCAGACACAGCACAGGGTGGCTGCTGACCTGGGCGGATCTGATAGGGGCCAGGCTGGGTCCAGGCTGTCCCTGGCTTTGACTGATGCGTATGTCCTTGCCCACCAGCACGCCAAGCTACAACTACGCGCCCAACCCGGACAAACACTGGATCATGCGCTACACGGGGCCCATGAAGCCCATCCACATGGAATTCACCAACATACTCCAGCGGAAGCGCTTGCAGACCCTCATGTCGGTGGACGACTCCATGGAGACGGTAGGCGCCCACTGCATGCCTCTTGGTGGGCGTGGCTCTGAACCCCCAGCCAGGCCAGGGCCAGAACCTCCTGGCCCTTCAGGGTTTTCCTGGAGGAATGGAAATCAAAGGCAGAATGAAGAGACCGCATGCTAGACCTGGGGAGCAGCTTGGAGCGATCCAGACAAAAGCCTCTTCCTTCATGAAACATATTCTAGATCCGTGCTGCCCAGTACGGTAACCATGTATGCTAGTTATATTTTTTTCCTGCTATTTATATGTTTGAATACCTTTATTGGGATGTAATTCACATACCATACAATTCCTCCCATTAAAGTGTGCAATTCTGTGGTTTCAATACACCCAGAGTTGTATAACCATCGCCACATGCATGTGAGGACATTTTTCTTACCCCAGAAAGAAACCTCACAGCCCTTAGTCACCACCCACTGAATCTCCCTCACCCCCAGCCCCAGACAACTGATGATCTCTTTTCTGTCTCTATAGATTTGGTGTTCTGCACATTTCCTATAAATGGAAGCGTACATGCTGAGGCCTCTGTGCCCGGTGCCTTTCTTTCACTTAGCGCCATGTGTTCCAGCTTCACCCCTGGTATCCCATGAATCCGTCCCCCTCATTCCCTGTTATTGCTGAATAGTACCCTGTTGTATGGGTATTGTCACATTTTATTTAGCCATGGCTATTTAAACTGAATACAGTAACATTATAAAGTCAGTTCTTCTGTCACACAAGCCTCATTTCAGGTGCTCAGTAGGTTCGTGCATCTGGAGGCCACCGTATCGGACAGTGCAGACATTTACACGGCCACCAATGCAGAAAGTTCTGCCACATGGCGCCCTTCCAGATGGCAAGCTCCTGCCACAGGCTGCAGCCCAGGTTTCACTCATTTCATTCATTCACCCGATAGCATTTATTGAGTGCCAGTGTACGTGAAATACAGCAAGCAGGGAACAAAATGACAAAAGTTTCTGCCCTAATGGAGGCAGCATGGCATGCCAAGGCAGGGACACCGACGATCCACAGATAAGCAAAAGAGATGGAGGCCGAGAAGGGCTGTGAAGAACCGTGGAGGAGAGGGCGGGCCAGGGAGTGACGGGAGGCAGGAAGGTGCAGTGACAAAGGGGACAGCCCCTGGGAACGTTAAGCGAAGACCTGAAGCAGGGGAAAGATGGGAACTGAGATCTCAAGCCCCTGCGACGCCAGGTCGGAGACGGGCCAGGCACCCGGTCCCCACTGCCCCTTGCCTCCTCGCCTGTGTTGCAGATTTACAACATGCTGGTTGAGACGGGCGAGCTGGACAACACGTACATCGTGTACACCGCCGACCACGGCTACCACATCGGCCAGTTTGGCCTGGTCAAAGGGAAATCCATGCCGTACGAGTTTGACATCAGGGTCCCGTTCTATGTGAGGGGCCCCAACGTGGAAGCTGGCTCTCTGTAAGTATGTCATCCCCCAGGGATCCAGGGGGCCCCTGGGCCCAGCTCAGGGCTGCAACCGTGCAGCCCAAACCCAAGCCACACCCTGGGTGGCACACAGTTCTGACAGATGAACCCCAGGGCCAACGGAAAGCAATTATGTCATGCATTTTATACCCCTCTGCTGGGGAAGGAGAGGCCAGGGCCGTGAGCACCTGTGGAAACAGATTGTTTGTGGTGTGGCTGTATGCCAGGAAATCCAGGGAGCTGGGCTGTATACATGTGTGCGCGCACACGCGTGTCACCAGCAGGTGGGAATGGCGCTTGGATTTCTGTTCTGGGCTGGGCAGCCATTGGGCCTGGAGGTTGTCAGGGAGGAATCCCGGACCTCAGCACAGGCAGCTGGTTGTCAGCTGGGATCAGCTGAGCCAGCTCCGGGCAGCAGCACAAAGGGAAATGCTTTTCCCCTCCCATCCTTCCTGGAGGACCACGTGGGCCGCAGCCCTCAGCCAGCAATTCTCCTTGGGTTAACCTTTGAGATGACACGTTCTGGCAGCAAACATGCTGTGTCTGGGGCAGGGGAGCGGACAGGCCGCTGTTCATGGCAGCAGCCTCCTTGGATCGGCTGGGATATTATGGAGACCGGCTCAAATGGGGTTTTTGAAAAGCAGATGTGTTGCTATTAAGACTCTCATTTGGTCTGACTTCTGCCCATGCCCAGATGTGGGAACACACACCCAGCACTCACACAGGGCTGGCTGCAGAATTCCTTCAGAAGAGGCATTGACAGTGCAGTGTGGAATTCCAGACTGACATGTTCCCACTGCCTTGGACATTTTGCGAGAATTCCAGGAGGCAGGCTGCATGAGTTCAAGGCCAGAGAAAGTGATGACTGTCTGTTGACCTTATCAGATCATGCCCGTCTTTGGCTCTCAGCACCTCCCCCCCCGGAATAAGAGCTGTAATAACGAAAGCCCACGTGTATGGAGTGTCTACTCTTCAGGGCCTGGTCTAAGAACTACATAATGATTCACTGCAGGCCGGGCCCTGTGGCTCACGCCTGTAATCCCAGCACTTTGGGAGGCCCAGGTGGGTGGATCATTTGAGGTCAAGAGTTCGAGACCAGCCTGGCCAACTTGGTGAAACCCTACCTCTACTAAAAATACAAAAATTAGCTGGACATGGTGGTGTACACCTGTAATCCCAGCACCCAGGAGGCTGAGGCAGGAGAATTGCTTGAACCCGGGAGGCGGAGGTTGCAGTGAGCCAAGATCATGCCACTGCACTCCAGGCTGGGCGACAGTGAGACTCCATCTCAAAAAAAATTAATAATAATTCATTGCAGCATCACAACAGCCCTGTGATGCACATAGTGGCCCCGTTTTACACCCAAGGCCACTGAGGCACAGAGAGGTTAAGTTGCCTGAGGTGACAGAGCAAGTAAGGGAAGGGGCTGGGGCTTGAAGCCAGGCAGTGTCTATTCCCATGTGCCACACCTCTCAGAAACCTTGAACCATCCCTGAGAACAGAAAGCATCTGACCCACTGAGGGCTCTACAAACACTGACACTGGGGGTTTGGTCAGCCTTGGCATCTGTGATCTGACTCATAGGACCCAAAACCACATCCCACATGGTCAAGAAAAAGAGAGTGCTCATGTCAGGTTTGGGACCAAAGACACACAGTATCTGTCAGCCAGGACTCCTTTGGTTGCAAGCAGAAACGACCTTTGAACCAGATAAAGCGCATAAGATAAAAAAGAACGCAGTAACTATAGTTGCTGAAAAATCCATGCACAGCTCCAGCCTCAGGCATGGCTGGATCCAGCAGTCTTACAATGCCACTGGGAAGCTCTCATTTCTTAACTCTCAATCCCACTTCCGCTGAATTGGCTTCATTCTCAGGCGGGTTTTTCTCCTTATGGCAGAGTCAGCAGCTCCAGATTTTCAGCCATCCTGTTTAGGAAACCAAACTGCTTTGAACAGAAGACCTGAGGCTGACTCCCACTGGCCTGACTGAGGTCACGTGTCCTTCCCTGAACCAATCACTGTAGCCAGAGGTGACAGAAACTGTTGAGTGACCAGGCTGAGTGCATTGGGCAGTGGGCTCTGAATGGGGCCAGGTAGTTCCTACAGAATGAGAAGCTGTGACAGAGCAAGGCATGGGTGCTGGCCAGGAAAAGTGACTGCTGTCCTCCTTCCCCTGAGCCTGGGGGAGCAGGACCACTGGACAAGCTCAGCCCCGTCAGCTACTGGTTGCTGGGTTGGGCAGAGTGCCTGTCGCTCAGCAGTCTTCCCAGCTCCCTCGCCTCTGGATTCAGTTGTAGCACCTCACACTTCGAGCCCCCCATGACACAGCTTTAGCCCATCTTCCCCAGCTACACACATGCTTGGCAGCCTGCCCGATGTTCACAGGGCACTGGAATGGGGAGAAATGGGGGGTTAAAGATGACAGAAACCCCAGGACCCAGGCCCTGCCCCGGTTCCCAGGGGACTAGCAGGGAAGGCACTCAGGCGCTTTGACGGGTCTCTCCACCATTCAACAGGTCCTGGGGCCTGTGCTGTGCACACCCCTCAAGTCCCTTACCCTACATTGGGAATGTCAGCCAGAAACAGGAGCCAGGAGAGGTGGCTCATGCCTGTAATGCAGCATTTTGGGAGGCCGAGGTGGACGTATCACCTGAGGTCAGGAGCTCGAGAGTAGCCTGGCCAACGTGGTGAAACCCCGCCTCTACTAAAAGTACAAAAATTATGGGTGTGGTGGCACATGCCTGTAATCCCAGCTATTCGGGAGGCTGAGGTATGAGAATCGCTTGAACCCGGGAGGTACAGGTTGCAGTGAGCCGAGATCGTGCCACCACACTGCAGCCTGGGTGACAGAGCAAGACACCTCTCAAAAAAAAAAAAGAAACAGGAGCCGGGAAAGGTGGCAGATGTATGGAACTCACTTAGCCAGTATTTACTGAGTAGCTACTGTGTGTTCTAAGGGTGTAAGTCCTGCAGATACAGAAGTGACCACCTGAGCCAGCCTTCCTGCAGCTTAGAGTCTACCTGGGCAATAGACAATAAGCCAGAGAAATAAGTAAGATATATAGCATATGAGACGGTGATGGGTCTTCCGGAGAAAGATAAAGCAGGGGGAGGGCAGGGAGGGGTGCAATTCCAAATAGGGTCCTCAGGAGGGCCTTGTGTTGGGTATCTGTGCTGCAGAACAAACTGCCACAAACTCAGCAGCTTAAGACAACACATGTACAAACTCACGATGTCTGAGGGTCAGAAGCCGGGACCCGGCCCTGCAGGGTCGTCTGCTTGGGCTGAAATCAAGGTGCCGGCCAGGGCTGCGGTCTCATCCAGAGGCGTGACTGGGGAGCACCCGCGTCCCTGCTCACGGGGCAGGTCAAATGCAAGCAGAGGACTTGAACCCATGCAGTCTGCCTCCCAAACTGCTCACCGTCCAGCTGCTGATTTAGAGGGGCTTGCTTCTTCAAAGTCAGCAAGGGGAGAAAGAGAGACCAGAGCAAGACCACTAGCAGGATAGAGTTGACTATCTCATAACACAACCACGGGAGTGACAGCCCATCACCTTCACGTGCCGCTGGTTGGCAGCAGGTCCAGGTTGGTCCCCCAGGGGCAGGGATCCCGGGGATCACTGAGGCCTGTCACGGGCCTCCTTGGTAATAGAGCAAAGAACTAAAGGGGTGAGGGACGGTGGCCCCTGATCTCCAGGGAAAGGACATTCCAGGCAGAAGGGACAGTAAAGAAGAAGGCCCTGAGGCTGGACTGTGCCTGGGCTGTCAAGGAACAGCAAGGAGCCAGTGTTTGCCCCAGAGATCCAGGTGAAGGGCTCGGGAAGGGCCAGGATTTGGGCTGGCTGTAAAGGCAGGTCGCCTTCACTCAGAAAGTAGGGACAGGGTGGGGCTGTCAGCTCACCGCATGGCATGTCTGAGACGCAGAAGCTAAGTGGGGGGCGAGCGCAGAGTGGGGATTTGGCTGAATCTGGGCCGCAGAGGGGAGCTGCTGAGGTTGAGGTGCCAGACTGCAGCTTCCATACCTGCAGATGTCAGCCCCCCACAAACTGCTGCCCACCTACCACCGCCCACCCCTCGAGCGAGGCTGAGGCACCACCACCCGAGTGGCTGAGTCCCCGATCTCCTGCCTCCCCCAGGAATCCCCACATCGTCCTCAACATTGACCTGGCCCCCACCATCCTGGACATTGCAGGCCTGGACATACCCGCGGATATGGACGGGAAATCCATCCTCAAGCTGCTGGACACGGAGCGGCCGGTGAATCGGTGAGGAAGGAGCAGGACAGGTGCGGGGGGCTGGGACATTGGGCTCCTGACCTGCAGGAACTCAGAGCAAAACCCTGTGGGTCTAGAACATGGGGTCTCCAAGGGTTGGGAGCTGGGGTTCTCAGGTCCCCCCAACCGCTTAGCTGCTGTGGGAGAGAAGCATTCCCCTCTCTGAGATTCTGTCTTCCCATCTGGAATGTGGCCAAGGTGACCAGTTGGGGACCTTCTCTGAACTAAAATTACACAAAGCTTGAAATGGTAGCAGCAGTGATCGTAGGAGTTGGTGCTAACTGCACGGCGATTGTGTGTGAGGCCCTGTTCTAAGTACTGTGCAGGGGATTCTAGGAGTTTGATTCTCACAGTAACCCAGCGAGGTGACGTTATCATCATCCCCATTTTGCCAGTTTGGAATCTGAATCCCAAAGCGATTGAGTGACTTGTCAGAGGTATCCCAGCAAGTCTGGATGTAGCTCTGGGAATTCAGATGCTGACTTGCCACACCCCATAACTTTAATGCTGGAGGGTGTAATGGGAACATATTCCAGGTGTCAGAGTAGGAACCGTGAGGGTGAGCAAGTCAGACAGGTGGGAGGTGGGCTGAGTCAGGGCGGGGAGGCTGGTGTGGCCACAGCGACATCTGGTGGCCAGCACTCTAATAGCCACCAGGTTCCTGGCCTCCAGGTGCTACTTCAACTCCTGGCTTGTACCTCCAGCAGCGGAGCCCTTCCTCTGTGGTCTCCCAGAGGCTCCAGCCAGGCGAGCACTGTGTGCCCACATCTGGCTGCCCTGTAGGGGGACCGTGTCCATTGAGGCTCCTCCCCTGACTGTGAGGCCAGGCGAGCTGTAATGGTATAAAATGGACATGTTTGGGGACACTGGCCTGGGAGTCAGGACACCTGGGGGACAGGGGACAGGGTGGAGGCTTCTCCTCTCAGCTTCAGAGTCCCCATCTAGGAAATGGAAATGACCAGGTGGCACCGGATGAAACCCACAAATTACATACATGCAACTGCAAAGCACCAAAGAAGAAAATACCCCCACAACCCAATGCAATGAACCCGACATCAAGACAACCACTGCGCCTGACGCTGAGCTCAACACAGAGCTCAAGACGCTGAACCACTGCGCCTGACGCTGAGCTGGAGACCCTGAACCACTGCGCCTGACGCTGAGCTCGAGACCCTGAACCACTGCGCCTGACGCTGAGCTCGAGACGCTGAACCACTGCGCCTGACGCTGAGCTCGAGACAGAGCTCTTCCAGCTCCGGGAGTTGTTGGGCTTCCTGCGGGGGCGTGAGATGTGCGCGCGCACACACAGTTACTTGGGTGGGACTTGCAGTGACTTTGACCTGGGTCATTTCTGCCCTGTGTGCCTCCAGACCCGAGTCTCTGGGGAAGGGGTGGCTCAACTCAGGAGGGTGAGCAAGGCTCTCCAGTGCCCGGCTGGGCGCGCTCGCCACAATTGCTGTCCAGGCTGACTGTAAACCAAGGCTGACTCCTGGTGCCATCCCTGCTCCTGGGGAAATAGGGGGTCGTGGGAAGCCCTCACGTTGTTGAGAAGCAGGATCCGTGCTTTTTTCCAGGTTTCACTTGAAAAAGAAGATGAGGGTCTGGCGGGACTCTTTCCTGGTGGAGAGAGGGTGAGTGCCAGGTCCTGGCAGGGACACCCCTGCCCACCTCCCTCCCTCCGCCCAGGGCAGCAGGGAGAATCGGGCTATGATGGTGCCTTCCAACAGTGGCTCTGAAGTTGTGTCCAAAGGCCCCTAAACACAGAGCCCATTCACTGCTCCTATAGACGACACAGAATTGGGGTCTGAGGTCGCGCATACCCTTTTGGCATGTTTTGTCCAGCCTCTACAATGTCTTCAATTTATTTAAGTTATTGCCAACTCATGCGATTTGGGAAGTTTCTTATAAAATGCCAATCTTAAGTTTCCTAAACATCAGGAGACCCGGGCAGGGTGGCCCTGCGTCCTCCACTGTGAGGATAAGCCAAAGCCGAGGGGGCACCCCTCTAGGTGGGCACACGTGCCTCCGGGGCTCCTCCAGAGCTGAGAGGCCGGCCCTGCGGCTCCTCCTCTCTGCCCCACAGCAAACTGCTACACAAGAGAGACAATGACAAGGTGGACGCCCAGGAGGAGAACTTTCTGCCCAAGTACCAGCGTGTGAAGGACCTGTGTCAGCGCGCTGAGTACCAGACGGCGTGTGAGCAGCTGGGACAGGTAAGAAGGCTCCCTTCCCTCCCGACCGCTCCCCCTCCTGACTGCAGCCAGCCCTGACCTGTGGGGCCCTGAGAGCCACTGAGCCAGCAGGGCCAGGGCCTCCCAGCGGGTAGCCCTTTGCTGTCGTGTGATGCCCAAGATGCAGTTTGGTGATGCAGGATGATGCTCATGATAAGTGATTGATTTCTCAGCAGCCTTTGGACCCTGACCGTGTCAGAGGCCAAGTGTCCCATGAGTATGCTGTGTGCCCTTAGCACCTCTCTAGCCCTTGTCAACCCCTCTTGCACTGAGGCCCCCGCAGGAGTTAAATTAGTTTATTTTCACCGTGTTCGCTTTGACAGTATTGTCTTTGTGACTGGTTTTCCTTTTACAGGAGTAATAAGACGTGGGTTTTTAAAATAAATATATGTAAGTTTTTAAAAAGTGAATTGGTTGCAAGAGAAATATTAAGGAAATTATGGCCAGGAACAGTCAGTGGCTCATGCCTGTGGTCCCAGCTACTCCAGAGCTGAGGCGGGAAGATGGCTTGAGCCCACATGTTGGAGGCTGCAGTGAGCTGTGATTGCGCCACTGCACTCCAGCTTGGGTGACAGAATAAGACCCTGTCCCTAAAAACATAAGAAAAAAGAAAATAATCTGGGAAGTATTCAGAGGTAGCAGAAACTGACATGCTGGGAAAGCCTAAATGAGGCTTTTCTGAGGCTGGAAGGCCAGGGCAGGCTTGGAGAAGGAGGGTCAGGGAAGGGGCAACCCCAGCCAGGCAGGGTGGAGAGGGCAGTGGACATGGTGAAGCTCTGCCTTGGCTGGCCCAAGGGGTGCCGGAGGTGTGTCCCTGTCTTGCCCGTCAAAGACTGGGACTTTGAGCTGGGGCTGGAGTTGCGTGCCTGTTCACCAGTGAGAAAAAGCAAAACCAGGGCCCTGGTATTGAAGGCCAAGGCCGGAGGTGGATGGGTTTCTGATGGTCTGCGTTTGAATGCCTCCATCTTATCAATGTACATAGAATTAGTACAGGCTCATACAGGCCTGACTGTGCCTCCTCACCCAGTGTGTGTAAACCACAGACCCCACTTAGTCACGGAATTAACCCGTATCTGCCACCAGGCAGGAGCTGTGGATTTCATCCCTCCGTTGTACAGCATGAATGCGTACCTGTGCTTGCCAGGCGCTGTCCTGGCGCAGGGCTACAGCCTTGAATATGCTCAACAGAAACTCCTGCCCTCCCAGAGCTGACGTTCTGGAGAGAGTTCAGCCTTGACTTTGTACCGAGATCCCAGAAGGGGTTCTGATGTTAGTTCTGGGCTAAAAGAAATGAAATGAGGAGGCCAGGAAGCCTTTGCCCCCACCGCCCCCCGGCCAGGGAGCGCTGTCAAGTCCCCCACTGGTTCTTTCTGCATGTCTCCCCTGACCCAGATCAGCGCTTGGGCAGCCAAAATGACCTCTTTGCTGGGGCCAAGAAAGAGGAGGTAGCAGCATTTTCCAAACATCAGAGCGCACCACTGAAACCAAAGGAAGAGAGTGTGAGGGTGTGGTTTGGGGCACATAGCCTAGGCCAGCTGGGAGGCAGCAGCCCATGTGCCCGAACCCAGCCCCGGGGCTGTGGGGATCCCAGGCCCAGACCTCTGCCCGCCATCCCAGGCAACGGCCCTGCTCACAAGCCCGCACTCCCCGAGTGCCGTTGCCACGTCTCTGCTTGTGCCGTGCTTCTGGAACGCCCTGCCCAGTGTAGAAGCTGTACCCTGTGGCCCGAGGACGCCTCTTAGGGGGCCTCACGCCCAGCCATAGCATTGCCTTGGGTACCTTTTCTGTGCTACCCCACGTGCTAGATGTTCGTTTGTCCTTCGCTGAACAAACATTCCCGGGAACCAAGCTCTTGTGCATCTGCCTGTCTCCCGGTGACACGGGGACACTAAGGGCAGGGCCCGGCTGGAATTCATGTCATCATTCCTAAAGCCCAGATCAGGGCCTGGCCCGGGCAGGAGTAAATGTGCCCTGGACACCTCGTAATGACGACCATCACAGGCAACACTGAGTGTGAGCTCTGCCTCCAGCCACCCTATCTGGCAGGTATGTTCTCTACACGGGGGAAACTGAGGCCCAGGGCTTAGACGGCCTACCCACAGCCTCACAGCTTCAAGTGGTGGAGCCAGGATTTGAACCCAGGTAGTCAGGTCGCAAGACCTTTGTTCTCAGCAGCTGTAGGGACCCAGAGTCAAGCCGACACTGGCCCAGCCCTGTGGGGCTCACGCACCACCCCCCCTCAGGAGAGCCTCGGGACAGGGCATGCGGACACGGCTTCTCCATGAGTAGTGCAGGAGCAGCAAACACTTTCCGCACAAGGTCAGACAGTAAATAGTTTGCGGTTAGCAGGCCACACGTGTGTTGTTTTGTTCTTGCTTTTCACAACTCTAAAAATGTACAATGTAAAAACTGTTCTTGGTTGGCAGGCCATACAAAAACAGGCCGTGGGCTGGAGTTGACTAGAAAGAGGGCTGCAGTTTGCCGACCCCTCAAGTCGTGCCCCGGCTGAGTTTGTCGGGTTGGAAGGGAGAGCAGGCAGTGGGGAAGGAGAATTCCAGGCAGAAAGAGCTAAGTGGACGGAGGCTGCTCGCCAGCGTGCACAACTCAGGGCTTCACGCAGAAGTCAGAGCCCTGGCTTTTCTTGAAAAATCAGACCTGGGCCTCTGGGCCTGTGCTGCCCTCTGGCGACAGTCAGATGGGTATAGCCAGTCACAGTGCTCACTTTATCCTCCCCAGGTCCCCCAGTCCCTTCTGGGCCGGCCTCATTCAGGGTCATGCCTGCTGGCCCATCAGTCTCCTGCACTAAGGAATCCAGGTTGCTGGAAGGGCCTGCATGCGTTGAAGGGGGTGGGAGGGTGGCAGGGCGCTGTGAATGCAATCAGAGTCAGCCTCTAGGTGAGAACAGACGGTGGGGACGGAGACAAGATAAGCAGGTGAAAGGCAGCAGGGCCTTCAGCGGTGGCGGGGGGTGGGCTGTGTAGCAGAGGGTTGGGGGGGATGGTAGCACCAGATGCCACACTTTTCCTTACAGCTCTTGCACCTCCCAGTTGTGTGACCCAGGATGCATCTCTCTACCTCTGTGTGTCTCATATTGAAGCAGCACAGTAATGACAGCACCTGCCTCGTACGGTAGTGGGAGGTGTAGTAAGCAAGTTAATATTAACACACGGTGCTTGGCACATGCTATGTGCTGTGCCGGAGAGACACAAGGGAACAGATCTGATCCGTGGCCTGGAAAGGTCACTTTGGCACAGAATAGGCCCTAAAGAGTCACTGGGTCAATGGGCTGGAGCAGGTGTGGACAGAAGGGAAGAGAATCCAGTTTACAGGTGGTTGCAGAATCCCACGAGGGGATCCAGGAGGCTGGACCTGGGGAAGGGAAGAGGGATCAACACGAGAGATTTGGACAGTGATTCTGTCTACATTCAGCTTCTGAGCACAGGCCTGGAGTTGAATGCACACGGGGAACCTCTGCACACAGCACTGACTGAGTCTGGGAAGGTGGTCGGGGAGACTCCTTTCGCTGGAGCAGAGACGGGAAGGAAGAGAAGGCTCCAGCAGCAGGAAGGGCTGGGGAAAAAGGCTTTCTAGGCAGAAGGAGCAGCGAGCGCCAAGTCCCTGGGGCAGCAGCCCACGGGGGATACTGGAGAGAGGGCTGGGGCTGAGGGAGCGGAGGACTCACGGGCAGGCCAGGGCCAGATTGCAGAGGGTGTTCAGAGACTAGTATGAGGAGCTTGGGTCTTGTCTTAAAGACAGTGGGAGCCATTGAAGGGTTTTAAGTAGGAGAGTGACATGATCCAACTTGCCCTTTAAAAAGATTCCTCTAGCTGCCACGTGGGTGGATTTTAGGAGCAGACAGAAGCGGGCAACCGTGAGAGTGGGGGGCCGTTGGAGGCATCTCGTGGGGGGCTGATGGTAGCTCTGCCCAAGGTTCAAGCAGCGGCAGTGGAAAGAAGCGGCACTTGGAGACAGCAGACGTGGGGCTCGGTAACAGCTGGATGCAAGCAGGGAGAGGGATGTCTCCAGGGTGGATGGGGGTGGCAGGGGAGAGGTGGGTTTAGGGGAGCAGACGAGCAGCTGGCCGAGGCCCTGGCATGTCTTGCAGAAGTGGCAGTGTGTGGAGGACGCCACGGGGAAGCTGAAGCTGCATAAGTGCAAGGGCCCCGTGCAGCTGGGTAGCAGCAGAGCCCTCTCCAACCTCGTGCCCAAGTACTACGGGCAGGGCAGCGAGGCCTGCACCTGTGACAGCGGGGACTACAAGCTCAGCCTGGCCGGACGCCGGAAAAAGCTCTTCAAGAAGAGTAAGTGTCACAACCTGGCTGAGTGGGACAGCAGGAGAGAGAGACCATGCCTGGGGAGCCCATTCATTCACTCAGACGATTCCACAGAGACTGTCACCTTGCCAGGTGGTGGTCTAGGGGCTGGGGACACAGCCACACCTCCTCACAAGCCATGAATTCTAGTGGGGAGCGGTAGTAATAAACAGATAAGGCCAGGCATGGTGGCTCACACCTGTAATCCCAGTACCTTGGGAGTTCGAGATGGGTGGATCACCTGAGGTCAGGAGCTCAAGACCAGTCTGGCCAGCATGGTAAAACCCCGTCTAAAAATACAAAAATTAGCCAGATGTGGTGGCTCACGCTTGTAATCCCAACTACTTGGGAGGCAGAGACATGAGAATCGCTTGAACCCGGGAGGCAGAGGCTGCAGTGATCTGAGATCGCGCCACTGCACTCCAGCCTGGGCAACAGAGCAAGATCCATCTCAGAGAGAAAAAAAGGAAGAAACACACATACAAGGTTCTGTATTGATTGGCTGGTGAAAATGCTAGGACCAGAGGTTCGCAGGAACCCAGCTGTGTGCTTCCCCTAGGAGCCATGGTTCAATGTTCAATTCGTCAGTGCAGTGTTTGTGGTGACTTTATAGAAGTACTCTGGGCTGGGCGCGGTGGCTCACACCTGTAATCCCAGCACTTTGAGAGGCCGAGGTGGGCAGATCACTTGAGGTCCGGAGTTCAACACCAGCCTGGCCAACATGGTGAAACCCCGTCTCTATTAAAAATACAAAAAATTAGTTGGGCGTGGTGGTGTGGGAGGCAGGAGAATCCTGGAACCCGGGAGGCGGAGGTTGCAGACAGCTGAGATCACACCATTGTGCTCTAGCCAGGGTGACAGAGTGAGACACGGTCTCAAAAAAAAAATTAAAAAGTAAAAAATAAACTACCCCGAAGAACAAGAATAGACTATACTTTAGTTGAGTGGGGAAAAGCCTCACCCAGCTAAAGAAGTGTCTACACCTTCATACCTCATGCTCGGCAGGGGCCGGGGAGAGGACAGGCAGGCGGAGGCCAGGGAGCAGGCGGAAGCCAGGGAGCAGGCGGAGGCCAGGGCGCAGGCGG